>NC_052063.2:300000-443975 GCF_903992535.2 Arvicola amphibius
TGTACTGGCTGTGCTTAGAGGGGAAGAAACAATTACTGCAATCAATCAACAGAGGAATCCACAACCAACTACAACCTGGTAAGTGAAACCTAAATCTTTTTCCCAAAATTTAAGATTAACTTAATTTAGCCAATTTATTCTCACTGAAGTAGACTTTACAGTTATATGCTTGACTTGAAGTTTTATATTTTGCTATAAAATTAATTTAGACACACTAGCATGGAAATACCATTGGTAATTTTACTTAATTAGGTGATGCTGAGAATGATTGGAATCATTTCTAAAATGCAATGTTTAATGTCTATGTCTCACTAAATGCATTGATTCTAGATGGCTGTTTATAATGACTTAAAGATTTTTCCTCTTCATGATATATGCACTGTCATTATGAAGTTAAAATTTGTGAACTAAGTTTATTGAGAATGATTAACTATATGTTCCAGTCTATAGACATCATGCACAGTGTAGAGACACTCTGGACTAAGTCAAATTGAAAACCAATAGGGCTTCTTCTCATTTCTTCTTCTCCTCACTCTAAAGGGCCTGAAAAATTATGCTAATGAGCACTCTATCCAGAATTTTTCTTTGAGGCTGGGATAGACTGAGGAAAATTTTGGTTTGATTTTGGGTAGCTCTTAATGAAAAAGATAAAGAAGTATAAAATATCTCAGCTCATTAGTAACAACGCTAATTCATACTTGAAATTTTCATTGAAAAGAATATATTATACTATCCTCACCATTTCTCCAACTAGGCAAGGAAAACTGCAAATTCATCCTATTTTGGATGAAATTACTGTTAAAAGAAAAAGGGTGGTGTCTTAACTAATACTGGCATTTGTGTCTTATCAACAAGAAATTAAGAGTAGTCTCATTATCTACTTTTAATATGTGATTAGGGAGGAGAAAAGTACCTAAATCTGAGAATAATCCTATAATTGATCAAAGTCCAATGACAAAAAATTTATTCATGAAATACTGTGGTGTTAAGGAGATATTTCGTGGTACTTACATGTAAACAACCAGAAATGGAGACAAGAAACATTGAAACAATGAAAATAATTGCTATGGAGAACCAGGCACAAAATCTGGTTTCTGGAATTCAGTATGCTCAATGAGCTAAACAAATGCAGTGCTTTGGCATCCAGAAAGAAGACAGCTCCCTCCGGAGTCACATCTCTAACTCTGGGAGCAGATGCATTCATACGAAAGAAAAGAATTGGAAATTAAAGCGGATGAGAGCTTTAAGTGCAGCAACACTTGTCCTTTCAGTGTGTAATACACAGTTGTCCATTAAATACTGCATTTTTATAAAAAAAATCTGTTCAAATAGACAAACCTTCAGAAAAATTAATATTGATAATATCTGCCATCCAAAAACACAATGAAATAAGACACTTAAGGAACTAGCTAGAAGAAAATTTGAAAGTCACCCTTGTCATCAATTATAATGAGAGTTTTCTTGTAGTATTTACAAAAGGTCCTGTCACTACCCCACAAAAGTTCATTAGGAATAATAGAACTTAACTTCTGTTCTTGATAAGGGCAAGGAATGTAATACTATTGGCAGAGGTGAGAAGTGCAGCTACATTGACCTCAGGGACCAGAAGTAATAAGATGATAGAGTATTTCAGTGTTTCCTTTTAAATATCATCACTGAGACACTCTGTGATTTGTTTTTTCAGATGACTGTATGCTCAGAGCCTGAACTAAACTGATGGAAAGGATGAGCAATGTCACAGAATTCATTCTCCTGGGCTTGACTCAAGACCCAGATCTGAAGAAACTCTTATTTATTGTGTGTTTAATAACCTATTTGATTACACTGGCAGGTAACACACTCATCTCAGTCACCATCTTCATCAGCCCGGCCCTGGCCACTCCCATGTACTTTTTTCTGTCCTACTTGTCCATCATAGATGGTTTCTACTCTTCTTCCATAGCACCCAAAATGATCTACGACCTGATCTCCGAAAGGAGCAGCATATCCTTCAATGGCTGCATGACTCAGCTTTTTGCTGAGCATTTTTTCGCAGGAGCTGAAATCATCTTGCTGATTGCGATGGCCTATGATCGCTATGTAGCCATCTGCAAGCCCTTGCACTATATGACCATCATGAACCATTCTGTTTGTGTTTCCTTGGTGGTAGCAGCTGGAATTGTGGGATTTGTTCATGGAATGATACAGACTATTCTTGTAGCCCAGTTACCCTTCTGTGGCCCCAATACCATTAATCACTTCATATGTGATTTAATACCAATTCTGGAGTTGGCCTGCACTGACACTCACATTCTAGGGCCCCTGATTGCTGCCAACAGTGGGTCAATGTGTTTACTCATTTTTTGTATGCTTATTGCTTCCTATATAGCCATCCTTCACTCCCTGAGGAAACACAGTTCAGAAGGACGTCACAAAGCCCTGTCTACCTGTGCTTCTCATGTCTCTGTTGTTTTCTTATTCTTTGTACCTTGCTCATATTTGTATGTAAGACCAATGACCTCCTTTCCTATTGACAAAATTGTGAGTGTGTTTTACACCCTAGTGACACCTCTGTTGAACCCTTTAATCTATACCCTCAGAAATGAAGATGTCAAGAAAGTTATTAAGAAACTCCTGGGTCAAATAAGGACACATTATGGTTAAAGAAGTCTAGTGATTTTCTATATTTCTATAGTAATATCTAGAAATATTTCATATGGATTTCTTTTCCCTAAGTGACTTTAATTGATAATGTCTATTATGCTCTGCATTAGAATTTACAAATGGATGATTTCTAAAGAAATAGGAACAGTGTAATAATACAGTAGACAATGTATATGAAAACCCCAGAATGACATAAAAAATTTCTCTTTGTGTTTAAAATCTTTAAATTCTGTTCTTTGTATAATATAAAATAAATTATTATGTATTATTGTCACCCTAATCTGCTTATAATGTACCTCTTCTATCAAACCATATTTAGGAATATGTTACCCCAGCTCCTGTTGTTCCTTCTCTTTTTCACCCTTTCAGTTTGTCGTGATCTTTCCTCTGTTCTCAACTTCAGTGAGGTCAAACAAATGACAACAAATGCTGGTGAGAAATCAGTTAGGGTTTAAAAAAAATCTAAAAATTGAACAATATGACCTCTGAGCATTTACAGAGATATCTGTACATTTGTGTAAGTTGCTGTTCTATTCACACAAAGAAACAGGATTAACCAGATCGTTATTCATTGATAAATGGATAATAAATAATGTGGCAATACACAGAATGAAATTTTATTTCACACTAAAGAAACATGAAAATAAGCAATATTTATATAAATAGGTGATTCTAAAAATATTATACTGAATGAGATAATCCAGGTCCAGATTGAACAAATAATTCATGTTCTCTTACACATAAGATCCTAGCTTGAATGTTTGCTCTTCTGTATTAAGTTAAAATCTCTTAGATAGATCTCTGAAAGCAAGAAAGGAAACAAAAAAGGTGTGAAGAAAAGAAGGGATATGGGGAGCAGAAATTGTAGAACACACATGCTGTGAATGTAAATGTGTAGATACTAGATATTGAAATGTTTAAATGGGGCAGGGATGGAAGAAAGTGAGTGTGATAGAGAAGGTTGAACAAAAACTAAGAATGTAGGAAAACCCATATGGAAGTCCATGACTTTATAAACTAACTAAAAGGCTACAAGTAGCCTACCTGAGTCAAAGTCACTATTGATTGATTTTTTGCTTAATTTATTTTTATTTTTAATTGTTTATTTTAGTTTTGAGAATATAATACAATTATATCATTGTTCCTGCTCTTCCTTCCCTCTGATTCTTCCTGTATATCCCTTCTTGCTCTCTCTCAAATTTATGACCTCTTTTCTTGTTAATAATTGTTGTTACATACATATGTGTATATACATATATATTCCTAAATACATAAATACAAGCTATATAATAAAGAATTGGTGGAAAGATTATAAGAGCCAAAGTATCAGGGAGTTTGCTCTGAGATTGTCTCTATGGATTTCCTCATCATGATCTTGACCCTCTTGCTCATATAATAATCCCTCCTGCCTGTCTTCCACTGAGTTTTCAGAGCTCAGACTGGTGCTTGGCTGTGGCTCTCTGCATTAGCTTCTGTCAGTTACTAGATGAAGCCTCTATCATGACAGGATATTAACCAATATGATTGCAATATGACTTCTTTTGGGGTGCCAATTAAGATGCCCTCTCCACTACTGCTAGGAGTCTTCTCTGGGGTCATTTTAGTAGGTTCCTGGGAATTTCCCTATCACAAGTTCTCCCTAACCCCATAATGGGTCCCTCCATCAAGATATCCCTTTTATTGTTCTCCTTCTCTATCCATCCCCACCTCAAAACCCCTGTTCCGTCCCTGTTCTCATCCCTGTCTCCTCTCCTCTGTCACCACTAGGAGCTGCCGTGAATCCACTGGCACAGGAGACCACTTCTTAAACATAAACCTTAGCATAGACATTGAGACCAATAATCAATAAATGAGACCTCCTGAAACTGAAAATCTTCTATAAAGCAAAGGACATGGTCAATAAGACAAAATGAACCCCACATCAGAGAGAGGACTTATCTCCAAAATATATAAAGAGCTGAAAAAACTGTATATCAAAATACCAAATAATTTAATTAAGAAATGGAGTACAGATTTAAACAGAGGATTCCTAACAGAAGACTTTCAAATGGGCAAAAGACATTTCAGGAATTGCTCAAAATCCTTAGTCATCAGGGGAAAGTAAATTAAAATGATTCTGAGATATCATCTTATACCTGTCAGAATGGTTATGATCAAAACCACTGAGGAAACATATGTTGGAGAGGATGTGGTGTCAGACTGTTGGTGGGAGTGCAAACTTGTACAACCACTTTGGAAATGAGTATGGCAATTTCTCAGAAAATTGGGAATCAGTCTACCTCAAGACCCAGCATTACCACTCTTGGGTATATACTTAAAGGATTTATATCACAAGGATACCTACTCATCTATGTTAATATCATTAATCCTAATTCCAGAACCTGGAAACAACCTAATGCCCCTCAACCAAAGAATGGATAATACCTTAACCAAGAGCAGAAATATACATATAACAAAATTTACTTTAAATTTGTACCAATAAACCAAGATCCATAGCAATGCAAATTTCTATAGTATATCTGCCTTTAAACATAAACCAACATTTATAGACAATATTTGAGAATATGGGCATAGTTTTATCCAAGCTTCTTCCTGTTGTTTACTTGGTGCAGTAATTTTTGAGCGGTGTTCAAGGCAACCTTTCAGGGGTTCTTGGTCACTCAATTCATATTAGTCTAGAAGCAATCCACATGTTCTCATCCTCTGTAAAAACAAAAGAAGAACCTCTTTTCCGAAGCAACATATTCTTCAATGCAAATTTGGAAGTCATGATACCTTTATAATATATATGTTGGTTTAGCTAAGAGGCCATACAATGAAATGTTTCTCTGTACTTAGCCCCTTTACAGTCATAATATTTAAAGAAAACACAATAATATACATAATCCAGACTTTCTGTGTATAGTTCTTCTTCATATGGCTTCTATTCTTTTCTCCTTTTCATCTATGACTTCCTGTACTCTGTCTTTTTAAAGACTTTACCTTTCTTCCTTTTTTAAACCATTTACTTCTTTTTATAACTGTCTATATTCTTTCTTTCTCTCCCAAGTCTACATACATTTATAGAGCACTATGTCTCATCTGGATTTGTCTTTATTGCATATCTGTAATTCTTTACTATCCAGGAGCACTTTTTAAAATGCTAAGTGCTTCTTAAGCTGCACCATTACTATGGTATATACGGTACTTCAGGCTTGTCCTGCCCAGTCTAGCATGGTGGGATCTGCTCTCTGTGTGCACTGACCCACTTCCAGGCACACGTCCAGTTCATGTTGCCACCAAGCAAGCCCCAGCATACTGTTCACAAACCATATCCAAATACTTAGTCTACCAAAAGAGTCAGAAGTTGCACTGGCAGCATGGCACAGAAAGTCAGCATTTCAAAATGGAGTAGCTTTTTTCCTGATATGGCCAAATCAGGAAAAGCTCTCTTAAAGGATCCACGTCTCTACTTGCTTCTAGCAAACAGACCACAAGTAAGAAAATGCTACTAGCAAACCATGCTTAACTCTGTTCTTTTGCATCTAGAATTAAATTTGAAGCTTTCTCAGGGTTTTATATGGATGTTGGAGTGCTAATCTGTTGGAGGTGGTCTCTTGTTCAAACCACCCTCCCAGAACCAAAATAATCACAGAGAAACTATATTAATTAAAACACTGCTTGGCCTATTAGTTCCTTGTTCTTATTGGATAACTCTTACATATTAATTTAACCCTTTTCAAGTAATCTGTGCATCACCCCAAGGTCATGACCTAAAATCAAAGTTTTAGCACATTTGTCTCTGGCAGCTCCATGGCTTCTTTAACTCTACCTTCCTCCTCCCACGCTATAAGACAAGACAGTTTTTTATTAATTAACAAATAAAAGCAACACAGAAGACAGAAGGACCTTCCACACCATGAGATCTCCTGTCCAATGTCATAGTCTATAACCATACTTTTCTCTTTATATATACATACATATAAGTACAATCTAAGACCTATATATGGAATAGAGAAGGTTTTTTTTCTTTTTGGGGATGGATTATATTAATTAAAATGAAACATTTTAGAAAGCAAAACATGTTCTGTAAGTATTTGGCAGAATTAATCTGTGACATCTACTTCTTAGATTACCTTTTACAGGAGACCTTTTATTACTGAGTCAGTCTCAAAAACTAATCAAATTCTAGAATGTACTCCAAAACAAATTAACCTAAAAATCAGAACAATAGATGAAATAGAACATACACATAGCATACCTGTGTTCTATTATCAACAAAGCTATGATTTCAATCCATACTAAAAGGATATGTGTAAAGGGTAGATACTGTTTTATTTCAATATATAATGTACCATGTGTGGACTGATTCATACAGACAGAAACTAGCACAGAAGCTGCCAGGGACATACAAAACCAAAGATAAGAGAATATCTGCTTCAGAAATAAGTAAACAAGAAGTTTTTTAGAAATTATTTATCAAGACGGCATACCAAAATGAATTGCAATATGTCACTTACCTTTGCTATTCAATTAATTAAAATAGCATTCTATGAGTTTATATCTATATATGTATATATGCTTGTGCAAAAATACATATATAAGCATATATATATAAATGAATGAATTTAGAAAATAAAAAGTAAGAAGGACTATTGAGTAAGGTTGTTGTCAAACAAGGCACAGGAACAAACTAACAAACATAAAGGGATGACTGCTTGTCATGGAACCAAAAACATTGTTTTGTAAGCCCTAGAGTTTAGGAGTATCTGTTAATTTTATTTAAAAGCAAAAGTTATTAAGAAAGAAAGAGAATTCCCCTTGCAGTTGAAATCAGTTCTTTCTCAGCTTGGAAGCTGGAGGAGTGAAAAATAGATTCCTATTTGTACAGTCTTTCTGTGCTTCTGCTCACTAACTGATATATTTTTACACAAGTCCTTGGGTGTATGACTTTCTCTATGGCTACTGGGCTAGAGCATAATACACCATTCAGCAGCCTGTGACAGCAGGGAGCAAAAGATACATGCCTCTTGGCTTAGCAGGAGAATATGCAGTTCTATGATTTTTCTTAATTTCTACACAATCTTTGATGCGGGTAATTCTGCCATTTAATCTCTTCAGTCACTGGTAAAATAAATAAAATACATCACAATCTATAGCAGTAATCAAGCACATAATCTTCAATACTGCCATTTTCATTCCTAGTTCAGGATCCACAATGTCATAATCAGCAAACAAGCCCTAAAAGGAAGCTTCCAAAGTCTTGCAACTGAGTTTAATCTAAACTACAACCTCCACTCCTACATAATGCCAGCTGAATTTCTGAAACTAGCCCTTGCTAATGGTCTTTGTGGGGGCCAAATGGGAGTAACCTAAAGATCTTGGCAGCTGCCTTGGCAAAAACTTCAGCAGAAATTATTTACCATTCCTCTGGGTGTTTGAGAGGATAAAGTATGATCCAGTTCTACCGATTGGAAATTTATTAAATCAGTGGTTCTCAATCTTCTTCTTACTGCAGCAACCCTAATACAGCAGCAACCCTCATGTTGTGGTGCTCCCCAAACATTAAATTATTTTCATTGTTATTTCATAACTTTAATTGTTCTACTGTTATGAATTGTAATGTAAATATCTTTGTTTTCCAATGGTCTTATGCAACCCTCCCAAGGAAGTCTCAAACCACTAGTTGAGAACTGCTGATTTAAATTTTTTTTAAGATCAAAAAAGAATCAAAAAGATGAAGAGTGGTCTGTGAGTCAGCGACTGAAGCAAGCATATATCAACAAATGAAGATTTGTTTAGGAGATGCTGCTATTGATGTTGGTGAGTGTCTATGAAGACAGAGATAAAAGGGGAATCTGAGTTAAGAATTAAATGAATTCTCTGTGCACAGGGTTCACAAACACTTAGGAAGCAAAGCTCAAGTCAAATATTTAAGGAAAATCAAGTTATTTATTTACTTATTCATTTTGTAGTTTAATATAGTGATATTTCCTGATCTCAACCATGTTTACCTTAAGAATGAATATAAGAAAACAATGAAAAGTCATAAGAATGAGGTCCTAGAACTATCAAAATGTCCCAAAGAGCTGTTCCATAGCTTATATTTGGAGCAATCTTGGCTCACAATGGGAATCAAATGGACAATAATATCTAAATTGGAGAGTGACTAGAAAAATAATAATTCCAGTAGCAGTTTATGGAGTTCACTGAATCCGATTCTGTATGTGGCCAGAAAAAAGAAACAATGATGTATTCAGTCTACAAACATAAATCCACAGCCAACTAGACAGGTCAGTGTAGACTACATCTTTTCCACTAAATTTTTAAGTAGATTTAATTATTCTCACTGAAGAGAACTTGTAGGTCTATATCACTTAAAGTTTAGTATTTTCTATGAAAATTCATAAGTGTAACATGATAATATCAACTTTTTATAGAAAATACTTTTCTGTAATTCATCTAAATCAGGTAGTATTTGGAGTGAAGGAATTTCTATAACATCTCACAAGTATACTGTGAACAGTTCTCTTTGTGACCATATGAAGATTTCCCCCTTTTCATGATTTCCACACAGTCACTTTGAAGTTAGGATTTGTGAATGAAGTAAACCCATTTAGAACTATTAGCAACAAAACTCCCATTTTCAAAAGCCATGAAAAGAATAGAGACACTTAGGGACTTAGCCATCCTGAAAAACGTGGTTTTTTCTCACTTTTATTGTGAATGAAATGTCAAGAATCTGACCTTGGTAGCCAAGGTTGTAAAATTTATGTGACATTTTTAACAGATAATGAGGAAAGAAGAAAAAATAGACAGGGAAAGATTAAAATTTGAACACTGACAGCTCTTGAAAAGTCAAATTTAATTCATTTTAAAAAACACACTGCTGTATAGCCTCAAAATTTCTAGCACTTGACAATGAAAAGTACAAATTTATATTTTTACTGAAGTTATCCCAAAAATTAAAAGCTTATTACATTAACTAATCCTCTCATTTATGTCCTGCCAATAATAAATTTATGGTTACCTTAGCCTACGATATGTCTTTTGTAAATGTGAGTGCAGAAGACAGTTTGACCTAATAGAAGCATATTGCTAGACTAAATATGATAGAAATTTAAATTCAAACACATTTTCTTTATAAATCCTGAGGGCCACTAAGGAGGCTTTGTACCACTTACATGTATTCATCAAAGATATAGATGAAAAGAACACAAGAGTAGGTGTGAACTGGGCATGAAACCAGTGGCTATGAAACAAATGGCATTAAAAGAAATGTAATAAAGACAGATCCTGGACATTCAGAAAAGAAAAAGTTCAGTCTGCAGCCATGTCTGTCTTTAGGTGTATAACATTCATGTGACATAGTGGGACAATAGGACACAGAGTGCAGGTACTTTCATTTAGAAATATGTGTTTTAGTATGGTGTCCATAGTTGACTTTCATAGAATATTGGTATTTTTTAATTGATTTAGTAGGCAAACATAAATTTAAAATAATTGATATTGATATTTACCCTCCAAAAACACAGTGAAATATGAGGGACTGATTATAATTGGGAAGTGTCTTATGTCATTAATTGTGGCAATTGGGTTTCTTTTTATTGAAAATAGATTATTCTCTCATACAATATATCCCAATGACATTTTATCCTTCCTCCACTCCTTCTAGCTCTCGAACCACCTCCCCCTCAACTCCCAGACCCACTCCCCTCATTTTCCTCTTCAGAAAAAGAGCACAGCTCCAATAGACAATGTCAACAGGACAAACAGTATACAATAAGACAAGGTAAAAGCACTCATATTGAGGCTGGACAAGCCAAACCAACAGGAAAAGGGGGATTCTTTTAGTATGTGTAATTTCCTGTCACTATTCCATGAAAACTCATTAGAAATAAAGCAAACTATTTCTGTTCTTTATTACTGCATGGGATGTGATACTATTGACAGAGGTGAGAAGAAGTGCAGCTACATTGACCTCAGGGACCAGAAGTAATAAGATGATGGAGTATTTCAGTGTTTCTTTTAAATATCATCACTGAGACACCCTGTGATTCTTTTCAGATGACTGTATGCTCAGAGCCTGAACTAAACTGATGGAAAGGATGAGCAATGTCACAGAATTCATTCTCCTGGGCTTGACTCAAGACCCAGATCTGAAGAAACTCTTATTTATTGTGTGCTTAGTAATCTATTTGATTACACTGGCAGGTAACACACTCATCTCAGTCACCATCTTCATCAGCCCGGCCCTGGCCACTCCCATGTACTTTTTTCTGTCCTACTTGTCCATCATAGATGGTTTCTACTCTTCTTCCATAGCACCCAAAATGATCTACGACCTGATCTCCGAAAGGAGCAGCATATCCTTCAATGGCTGCATGACTCAGCTTTTTGCTGAGCATTTTTTCGCAGGAGCTGAAATCATCTTGCTGATTGCAATGGCCTATGATCGCTATGTAGCCATCTGCAAGCCCTTACACTACATGACCATCATGAGCCAACCTTTGTGTGTATTCTTGGTGGGAGCTGCTATAATTTTGGGATTCATCCATGGAGGAATACAGATTTTATTTATTGCCAAGTTACCATTCTGTGGTTCTAACACCATCAACCACTTTATGTGTGATTTAATACCAATTCTGGAGTTGGCCTGCACTGACACTCACATTCTTGGACCTCTGATTGCTGCCAACAGTGGGTCACTCTGTTTGCTTACATTCTCTATGTTGGTTGCTTCCTATATAGCCATCCTTCACTCCCTGAGGAATCACAGTTCAGAAGGACATCGCAAAGCCCTGTCTACCTGTGCTTCTCATGTCACTGTTGTTGTCTTGTTCTTTGTACCCTGTTCATACCTGTACCTAAGGCCTATGACTGCCTTCCCCACTGACAAAGCCGTGACTGTATTTTGTACCCTGGTGACACCTATGTTGAACCCTCTAATCTATACCCTCAGAAATGAGGAGGTCAAAAAGGTTATGAAAAAGCTCTGGGGTCAAATGTGCAAAGCTGGTGATGCATAAACTTGGGGATTTGTGTGTTTAAAAATATCTAGAGCTGTTTCTTGGAAATTTGTTCTCCTTAAATGAACAAAACTTAGGATAGTCAATTTACTTCTGCTTTAAAGTTTAATTGGCATAATTATTATATTTATTTATGATGTTGTTTCAATACAATAAACAAAGTATTAAAATCAGGATAGCAAGTTTTTCAAACTGTTAAAATTATTTGTCATCCACTTGTGTTGAGACTCCTTAACTCCTCTGTTCTTCTACATAGAATACATAACAAATTGTGAGCATAGTCACCCACTTTATTTAGAACCGGTTGTTGCTAAATAAGTGTAGTTTGGTTCCTATTATCTAACTTCATCTTATTCTTCCTCTTTTCCAACCAGCCTAGGTTCTGTGACTTTTACTCTCAACCTCAGTGAGACCAAATGCTTTGACCTTGACATATTAGTGAGAATATTCATTGTTTGTCTTCTTGTGTTTGTGTAACATTGTATGTAAATGGATGGTCTTATTGCCAACACACACACACACACACACACACACACACACACACACACACACACACACTCATTCACATTCAAATTCCAAATTCTATTTTTGGGAAATGAAGAAACACTGTTTTAAGTACTTTTCCTGGCCACAAGACTGTTGTACATAAAAGTACAAGCATTGCTATCTTCTTTCCATTTCTTGGCATGTTTTCCACAAAATTTAAAACTGAACTTTTACTTTATTTCAAGTCTGTAATCTTTCATTTCCTTGTCTAACATGAACCTAGCTCCAATCGACATCAGTTACTATTCCTTGCATATCCTCTCTCCTTATACCAGACATAGCCTAAGCACAAGTGCTCATCTGGGGGCAAGGAAACAGCATCAGGAAGGTGTAGATGCCTAGGCTCCTTTGTTAAGCTGAAGAATGAACACTTTACACCCAGGGTGTAGTTGCCACCTTTTAGGCCAGCAGAGGTTTAACAAACTTTTTAGCTGTATCTGATGTTATATCAAAGAAGCAGTCATTGAAGAGTAGAGTAAAAAAACACAGTTGAAGATGAGAGAAATGGTGGTGAGATGTGGAGAGATCTGCAGAAAGGCTAAATTCAGACAGGATGTGTCATTAGTGCAGATGACATGAAATACTTAGCATTGGGAGCAGACTTGCAACAGAACATCTTGGATTTTTGAATATTTATTTTTTTATTTTATGTGTATGTGTTAGTGTCTGAATGTGTGCATGTGTACCACATATATGCCTGTTGCCTAAAGAGGTCAGAAGAAGGGTTTAGATTCTCCAGGAAGCAGAGTTACAGGCAGCTATGAGTTGCCATGTGGGTGCTGGTAACTGAATCTATGTCCTCTTGCGAGAGAAGTAAGTGCTTTTAACTTCCAAGCAATTTGTCAAACATTAAAATGCCTTGTTATGAGAGAAAAGACAATCATCATTTTCTGACCTTTGATAGGCAACATTCTAACGAGTACCAGGTCTCTTTAATTTTATATTTGCATTTGGATTAATCATATATAAATGTGCTCACATGTGGAAAAATCTTCTCTTATTTTCTGTGTCTTGAATAAAGAAAATGCTATGATGAATTTGATAGCATTTCTGCAATTATGTTTGATATACACAAACATAAACCACAATATTCAATAATTTTTCATATTAATATTATAGCACACACATATATACACATACACATATGGTGCACACACATATTCATACACACATCTTTATACATATAAAATATAATGCATACACATATACCTACACACATATATGTGTGAATATACATATATATACACACGCAGACATATACATTCACATATACACATATGTTCATGTATATACACACACGTATACATGTAAATACACATATACATACGCACACACATATATATACACACACACACTGTTTCTTTGTTCATTTGTCATTTTATTTCTGGGTTTTTGTTTTTTCAATACGGGGTGTCTTTGTGTAGCAGTGCCTGTCCTAAAACTTCCTCTGTAGACCAGCCTGGCCTTGAACTGAGGAATCTGTCTACCTCTGCTTCCTGAGTACTGAGACTAAAGTTGTGTAATACCACAACCCAGCTTATTTCTGTTTTTTATTTCATCAAGGTCTGGCTATGTAACCAGGATGCTCTCAAACTTAAGATCCTCCTATCCCTACTCCTAAGTGCTGGTATTACAGTCATATATCAATATAACCAATTATATCTGTGTTCAACCTATTTTTTCAGTCTATATTGCTTTCCAGACCATCTCTGTTGGTGCACATAGACCTGATTTAATTTTCTTTGAAAGACTATGAAGAAACTCATCATACCTACTGTATATTATTAATACATTCCCCTACTTGACTGTTTCTGACTTGTTATTTTATTGTTGTTGTTTATGTCTTATCTATTTTTTGAGATTTGTTTATTATGAATACAGTGTTCTGCCACATGTATGCTTATTTGACAGAAGAGGGCACCAGATTTCATTATAATGAAATTAGGAGTCACCATATGATTTCTGGGAATTGAACTCAGAACCTCTGGATGAGCAAACAGTGCTTTTAACTTCTGGGCCATCTCTCTAGCACCCCTGTCCCAAAATCTATTATTTATTACCAAAAGAAAAAAGAAACAGTTCTGTGGTGAATACAGTTGTTTGTAATTCTGCACATATATGCATGAGATTTTTGTTTAAAAATACCTATAAGTAAATCAAACAGCTTGACTTCTGTGTTTGATAAATATCATCAAATGGCTTTCCATACTGACTATGCCACTAACAGAGTGTCAAATAGCTGCCAGTCCTCGTCCTTGGCAGCACTGACATTGTCACACATTTTAGTCTTATGCTGAGGTTGTGCATCTTTGACAATATATACAAACTATAAAATATATTAATACTTCTAAAAAGTATAAAATACTTTCATTTACTTCAGCATGAGTAGACACAAAAAAGATAATGCTAAGTGGAAGAAACCATACACATCAAGGTATGTAAGACATGATCTCACATGGACTTATAGACTTTTATCGATTATTCAAGATCACTACAGCAATAAGCATAGGAACTAAGATGGAGAATCTGGTCTGTCTCCAGAGCCTAGCTCTTGGCCTGTCTAAACTAGTGTGAAAGCAATATTGCCAATGTCACAAAGGACAATGATGGATATAATCTTGTATACCCACAAGACTCTTTATATGTTACTAACCTCAAGGATATTCAGATGTGCTTTTCCTTCTTTTTCTGTAGCTCAATTGTGACACAGACCCAACTTGTCATGCATTTAATGACAATGATACTGCTTTCATATGTCTGGAAACTGCATTAAAAGTTTTGTCTAGATTATTTGTTGAAATAACACTTGGAAACATAAATTGTCTTCACATATTTCCCGAGTTTATTGAGATATACACATAATACCTTAAAAAAGTAGAGAACCCTGTCATAATGGCTTATAATTGCCCAAAAATAACTGATTGAGTTTTGAAACTCGATAACTTTGAAAATTCAATTGACCACAACAGGTAACATAGTTTTCTTATTTCTAAACCAATAATGAAAATCTAGGTCACATATCTTAAACGGCAAGTCCATAATAAAACTGTGCAATTTCAGTGAAAAAGATTGTAAGTCCTAAAGCCTATGATGATGGCAGGATGGATAACTGTAACAAGGTGATATTTGGGAGTGAAAACAGGAAACTTTAGTTGTTTCATTTAGAGAAATAGAGTCCCTGCTATTACCTTCCTTAGCACTCAGGTACTTAGAATTTCTGAGTGTGTGAAGAGCTTTCTCATGGCATCTTTCACTTCTTCATTTCTCAGAGTATAAATGAGTGGGTTCAACATAGGTGTCAGAATACCATAAAATACTGCCATGTTTTTGTCTATAGGTAAAGTAGTTGATGGACGCATGTAACTAAATATACAGGGCACAAAGAACAAAGCAACAACAGTGAAGTGGGCCCCACAGGTAGACAGAGCTTTCCTTCTTCCCTCTGCACTGTGGGACCTCAAGGAGCGCAAGATGACAATGTACGAGGCAGCCAGCATGAGGAAATTCAGCAGGCAGATCACACCACTGTTGGCCACCACCAGCAGGCCAATGACATATGTATTGGTGCAGGCCAGCTCCAGTAAAGGGTACAAGTCACACACAAAGTGATTGATTACATTGGGTCCACAGAAGGGCAATTGAAGAACCAGAAAGAGCTGAACCAATGAATGCAGGAAACCACCCAGCCAAGCCACTGCCACCAGCACCACACAGAGGTGCTTGGTCATGGTGGTGGTATAGTGCAGGGGCTTGCAGATGGCTACATAGCGGTCAAAGGCCATCACTGTGAGCAGAATGATCTCAACACCTCCCAGGAAATGAGCTCCAAAGAGCTGGGCCAAGCAGCCCTCATAAGAAAGAGTTCTCCCTTCATACAAGGAATCAGCAATGAGTTTAGGGGCCAAAGAAGAGGAATAGCAAGTGTCAATAAAAGATAGATTGGAAAGGAAAAAATACATGGGGGAAGCAAGGTTAGAGCTGAATGTGATAGTGACCACAATGAGCATATTGCCACAAACTGTGACTGTGTAGATAATCAAGAATACCACAAAGAGAGTTCTTTGGACCTCTGGCCTCTGGGAGAGTCCCAGCATAAAAAATTCTGTAATATTGTTTGGTATTTCCATAGACTCCACCAGTACTGAGTGTGCAAGTGCAGTGTCGCCTATGAAGTGAAAAGAAACATATATGAGAGAATTAACTCCAGGGGTTGGGAATGATGCAATGTTCCTTTGGAATACTCCACTCTCCTCTTACCACGCTCTTTCCAAAAATCTTATACTCATTTATTCTGTTATTCATTAAATGTTAGCATATGCCCTTTTCTTAACTGGGCACAAGTTAGTAGTTGTATGTGATGATTCATTATCTCAGCTTCTTTAGTTACAGCTTTGATTGAACTTTTAACATCCAGTAATTTTCTGCTTTCAAGTGAGATGCACTTCATTGATCATTTTCATGGTCAATTTGATGGCATTTGAGGAAACTTCTGCTAATCCACCCCTTTGAAATGAAAGCATTCCACTAAGACTATTGAAGAATACTTGGTTTTCTGTGTGTCAGTCTATCTGAGGGTAAAGCTAGCTGAAAATGAAGGAGTAGGAGGAGCAGACTTGAAGAAACCCAGTGTGGAGGTTTGCATGCCCCCCTCTTCTCTTCTGTTCCTTTACTACCGTGCTTCCCCATGCCAGGCTGTGGATGGCATCTAGGAAGCCAATCTAATTTGCCATCCCTGCTTCCATGGTTTACATTCTTCTGGGTTTTGTTTGTCTCGCATTACTAAAATCCACCTAGTTAAGTCTGATATTTCCTACAATGACTACAAAGCAGACTTGTAATTTGTAGAAACTATTTTCACCTCCTTGCAGTAAAGTATAAACAGTGAAAAGAGACGCTTTCTGATTAGCACATTTCTTCTGCAAATTTAAAAAAAATCTTTTAATTTTTGCCTTGTCTTGCCTTTTAAGGCATAATTTTCTAGACAGAAGCCCAGGCAGCAGTGGCAGAGCCAACACCTACATGAGCTTAGCCCTCCCCAGGAACTTTCCAAACTGCACTATATGCATCATATTATTCAACCCTCACAACATGCCCACAGAGTAAGTTCTCACCTTGTACAGGAAGAAAACGAGACACTACATTCAACAACTGTGGGGTTGTCTTGAGCCCGTTCACTACACTCTATCTCCCCTACATTTTAGAGATGTGTTTTGTTTTGTTTTGAGTAATACAAATAGAAAATTTGTGGCAGATGTAAGACTTGCCCCCAGGCAGTCTTGTCACAGTGTCTGTGGGCTGGACTGTGGACTGGTTGGTTAATATCTCTATCATTGGATCCTGCCATTGTCAATTGTTCTTAATGGATAATGGACAATTTTTCAAAGCCTCAGTGTTTTTACCTATAAAATAAAAAGCAATCTTGCTTGCAATTATTGTGTATCAATGTTCAAAGCATGGCTAACATTTTTAAATGAAAGAGATATGAAACAGCCTAATGTTCAGAAAGTACATGAAAGCAGTGCATACTGTGTGATTATAAGAAGCTGGATGTGCTCAAGGCAGGGACCTGGAAGCCAAGGCGGGGTAAGAAGCCCTGTTTGCAGGCTATTCTCAGACTCTGCTGTTTTTGCTTGCAGCCCAGGGCTGCCAGCCTGTGACGCTGCCCATAGCGGGCTGCCCTCTTCCACCAGGTCATGATCAAGACAATCACCTCTCAGACCTGCTCACAGGCTAATCTGATCCGGGCAGTCAAGGCCCTCATGTCAAAAGACACCAGACTGTGTCAAGGTGACAATTAAAGCTAGCTAGGACAAATACTAATTTATCATGTAGTTGATTCCTTTTCAGCAACCTGCCTTGAGCTCCTGCCCTAACTTCCCTCAGGGGTGGGTTCTGACCCATAAATCACATAAATTCTTTCTTCTGAAAGTTGGCTTTGATTCGAGTGTTTTATCGCAGAAACAGCAAAGAAAGTTAGAAGAGCATTCAATTTGTGTCAGATGCTTTTGAAGGAATTCTCAGTAAGGTCCTTTCCAGGAGGTGAGAGACTACAAACTAAAGCCAGACAGACAGGGAGCTGGAAGACTGCCTAGAAAAAGAGGAGGAGAGGAAGGGAGTTGCGGAAGTAGCAGGATCCAGGATTGTGGGGCCTGGTGGATCCCAGATGTCTATCGTTTATAGCAAAGGCAGAGAGTGGTTACTGATTAAAAGTTCAAAACCAAGGTCAGGTCATTTGGGTTGATGGTTTTCAATGAACATGCCTGCTGCTGTTCATTTTCTGGTGTGAATACTTTTTTCTTAAAATAATCGCTATGTAAACAGACATCCACAAGCATGATTTTGCTGGAGATAATAGCACTTACAGTGACATAACCTGAATCCCATCTTAACCTGGCTGCATTGGACAGAATATTAAAGACTGATGTTGTGTTTCCTTTCAACCCTTACCCTACATGTTGAAAAATTCTATCTTTCCTCTTGTAGACATTTCTTGATAATTGTGCTTATGTCTGCCTGTCATTCTTTTTTTTCCCAGGTTGAGATGTAGAATTAGTATTACATCTAGAAAGCCGTACGTGAAAATTAAGTCTGTGTCTTTTGGAGTTGGTTTTTACTTTGTTTTGTCATATGTATTATAAAAAAATAAAAAGAAGCTGGATGTGATCAATGTTCAATCAATAATATCTGTGACTGTCACTATGATCAATATCATGAAGAATTCATAGTGTAACTAAAGGAATCAAGACACACAGAGTACTGGCATTTCAAAGTTATACACATGAAATGTGAAAAGTACCTAATCTTTATTCTCAAACAGAAAAAAGGGTACAAAAATCACTCTGAATATTATAAAATATTGCTGAATAGTAAATTAATTGCAGCAAAATAAAAATGGCATGTTTAATTATTTCTGTGATTCATCTTTGTGACTGTAGAGAAAAGTATTCATTTAAAACTGGTTAAAAAAACAAAAACGAAAAATAAATAAACTCTCCTGTTTGGATTACCTATTCTATTTAACACAAAAAAAACCTCTACTAAAATTACCCCTGTGGTTTTATTCTGGATTTTTAAAAAATAGATTATCAAGCCAGGCTTAGTGATGCATGCCTATAACGATCATAGTCAAGATGCTGAGACAGGAGATTGCTGTGAGTTCAAGACCTGCCTGAGCTACACAATGAGATCCAGGCAAGCAAGGACTGCATGGCAAGAACCTATGTCTAAATAAGTAAAATTTAAATTATAATGAAAATAGAATATAAAAAACTTACATTGACTGGATCTGTGCACACCACAGGAGCTCCACAATTTTCTCATATCCCAACATCATAGACTAGTAAACCTGGAAAAGTTCATAAAGGATCATCCAGGATAGCCCCGCAAATTGATAATTACATATTTCTTCTAATCTTAGATGAGAGTTAAACTATTTTTATATTGACACAAAGCAATTGTTATGAATAAAGAAAAAAACAACAAAGCAGATGTTATTAACTAAAGAAATTTGTCTTAGCTGAAAACTTCCTGCTACAATCGAAGTAAATGTAAAGTAAAAAATGGGTCAGCCATTCATTTACAAATAGCCAAGAAATCATTCATCACCACTTCCCTTTTATTTGATGAAGAACAAAACTTTCAAAATCTCATCCTCTTGGTGACATTGAGGCTCAGGAGAGCAGATGTTTCAAAGTCGCTTAGGAGATTTGAAGCAGAAGCCTGACTGGATAGTAGGTCTTTCCTCATGCCAAGTTGTGCACTGTCCATATAACCTCGAACTTTCTGCTTCATTCAGCTTTGTCAAGTCAGAATGGCAGTGCTGCTTAAGGCCGGGGAGACAGGCTTCACTGAAGGGTTAAGGCTTGGTCACCCTGCTTTGTGCAAAGAGTTTTCATCCACACAGTTTCAGAGAAAACCCTTCCCCTTTCACTGAAAAGGGTTATTTTTAAGGTGGAACTATGACAGGGGCATTTTCAGCCCCACATGCTCTCAGCCTCTCTGAGGGTGACCACCCCACCCTCACAGGATCAACTGCTGTAGTAGCATTAGAAGCAACTTCAGGTCACAAGTTGGGACAATGTGGAGACCATCATTTAATTAATCCCTGTGAATACAGTTTGGTCTCTTAAGGAAGAAACTTCTCTCCTGCTTCTTAAGATGCCCAGCATCTTTCTCGTATCTCGAGACAGCAAGTTCACAAAGTGCCATAAAGGAATCAAGTTTGGATATTTCAGAAACTGATACTAGCAGCCAGCATTTTTAGAGCTCACTGACAGAGAAGGAACAACATCAATACCATTTGTTAAGCGTCCTGTTCTGTGCACTGGGGCCCTTTGCAGGCATCATCTCTTTCGTCTGCACCCTACAAAGCTAAGACATAAGTCACTGTCCATTTTGTGCATCTACTGCCAGTTATGTTAAAAGACCAAGGGAGGTGAAGTCAAAACGACTTGAGTTGGAATTATACCTAAGCCACTTCCATCTTCCATTAAGTGTCCCAGGCAGCCATCAAAATACTGTATGGCATTTGCACATAATGAATACAGTAATTAAATAAATGAATATAGGCACATATAATGTGAGTACACCTCACAAGCCCAATGCTGAGTCCAAATATGCAGACATCAAAGACTACATATCATACTCTGCTTACCTTAAAATTTAAAAATGAGCAAAATTAGAAATTTATGCTTTGGTGGTTAAATATATAAAAGCATAAAGAAAAAAAATTTTGTCATAGTGTCCTATTAGTAATATTGAGTTTTAGAGATGATAAAGAGAGATGATAAAGAGAGTCTACTACTTCTTAAGCTCATTTGTGAATATCTTGATATTTCAAATTAATATTCAAACTTTTTTTTACTTTTTTGGATTTAATTGATAAATAATTGTATGTGTGTTTATGACTTGCAGTGTGGTATTTGGGTATACATATTTTTTCAATTATTATTTGATTCTATCTCAAAATTCAATTATAACTAGGAAGAACCATAGCAAATGTACTTAACACACTATCTACTCAACACCATGATTTAGCCTCATATAACTCATATACTCTCAGAACACTCACACTGTCTCATTGTTTGGCAATATAAAAACAGATGTACAAATCCTTAAATTAAATAAACAAAGAGGCAATTTGTAGAGATGATATAATATAATATAAAAACATAAAACTCAATCTCCAGATACATTGGCAAGACACAGCTCTACAGAACACTGGCTGTTTATCCTCATGAATATTCACCAGAAATATTGGGTCTAGCTTTTGCTATTATTGTTGTTGTTTTTACTGTTGCTGTTGTTATTCTTAACTGTTTTGGGGATTAAAGTAATAGTAGAATAAGTCCAGACATAAACCTTCTCTCTCTCTCTCTCTCTCTCTCTCTCTCTCTCTCTCTCTCTCTCTCTCTCTCTCTCTCTCTCTTCCCTCTCTCCCTCCCTCCCCCCATTTTTAACCTTTCTTTCTTTCTTTCTTTCTTTCTTTCTTTCTTTCTTTCTTTCGAGTAAACAAAGATTTATTATAGTTCTTCTTTGAAAGCCTGATAGAATTCTGTTATAAATCCATCTTGGTCTAGACTTTTTCTAACCAGAAGGCTTTTTATTACCCAAACTTTACTAGAGAAACATAATTCTTTACTGCAATCTAAATCTTACCCTTATGCCCACACATAATTGTATCTACCACCCCTCATCTAAGAAGCCTCTCTTCACAATAAATGGAAACCACTGCAGAAAACTACAGGACAAGATACAGAAATCAACAGACTATGGGCATCACAGCCCAACTGATACATGTATACTACAGGTCCTGAATTTATGAACACAAAATTGAAGGAGAGGGGAATAGAGAGATTTTAAGAACCAGAATACCAGGAAGTCTGCTGTGAAACACTGTCTCTTAGATATTTCAGAAATAATACCAAAGCAATGACAATATTAGTTGAGAAGTAGAAGGAGAAAAATGTTCATGGGGTCCTACCTCCATACAAAAAAAACTACAGTAAACTAATGACTGCTGTGAGAAGGAGAATTAGCCTCTCCCAAACATGAACTCCCTTATTGTTGTTCAGTGCAGAGTTATCAGCTCTGAAATCACATATACACCAATAGTCAAAATGAACGCAGTAGGTTGGATATATTTATATTTGTATTTTTTATATTTACAAGTATTTGTATGTATATTTATATAGGCATACATACATGTTGTGTGTGTGTTTGTGTGTGTGTGTGTGTGTGTGTGTGTGTGTGTGTAAAACAGTAATAATAAAAGAAAGAAAGGCTATTCACTTTAGAGTGAAAGGGCACATTGGTCAGTATATGACCTAGTCTACAGCAAGAGATAGGTACTACTGGTGCTTTTTCTGTAGGTATTCAAAGAACATTCCTGGGTTAAGGCTATTTTTTTTAATTCAGTTCAAGTAATATCAGAAGAGAAAACATTAGAAATTTCAAATTATGATATATTTCTTCAGTCTTTTCACTATCATTTACTTTTCATAATCCTCAAATAACTTATTGATGCATCAGTCAAAATGGCATGGATTTTGCTTAGTCAAATTTGTCTGGAACTATAACTCTTTGGGATTGAATACATTTTGATGTTGAGCTAATAGAATTTGACAATAGACTAGCTATTAGAAGCAAAAGACAGAAAAGTCATGGGTGACTCCACAAATTTAAATCCACAAAAACAAAAGTGAACAGAAAATGAATGTAGCAAATCCCTACTGCAAAAGGGATAGGAATGTAGTTGTATCCCCACAAATAACATGTGACCTGAGTTGACCCTTCTATAGCTCATTCGTATTTGTACAGCAGAAAATGTTATGTTGTAAACAATGAGGAAGAACTAGAGTGAGTTTCATTTGGAGCGAGGAGCATGGAATGACAGAGTAGAGGCTCCATCCCAACAACTGCAGGTGAGTTGAGGGGCATAAGCTCTAGGTTAGAGAAGCGCTCTTGTTTGTCAAAGGACAGAAAATGCAACAGAATTGTTTTCATTCTGGTTCAGTTTTCTTTTAGAACTGAAGTTACAGAACTCCAACCAGCAACCTGTTTGACTCAATTAAGTCCTCAGCTCTCAGGTGACAATGAGTGATCATGATAAAGCAGAACATTTTCACGAAACTGGTTTGATGAACAGTGAAATCCATGCCCCTCACAAAACCAACATATTCACAATATAATGCCCCCAAATCATATAAATGCTGCATAACCTTAATTTATGCCATAAAATGCATTTCTACTACAGTAAATATTTTCTTCTAGTTTTAAAGAAGAAATTACTTAAATATTGGTCATAGACAAACTGACAAAAATTATCCCTCAGTGTGTAAGGCTCCATGATGTGGCATTCCCTTTTGTATGCTGTGAATACCATTAGATAATAAAGAAACTGCTTTGGCCTATAGCAATGTAGAACAGAGCTAGGCAGGAAAAATTAAACTGATTTCTAGGAGACACAGGCAGAGTCAGGTAGCTGCTGTGAAGCAGCCAAGAGAAGAAAGACACAAGCTGGTAGCTGGAATCTTGTTGGTAGGTCACGAGCATCGTGGCAAAATATAAATTAATAGAAATGGGCTAATTTAAGAGATAAGAGTGAGCTAGAAATATGCAGAAGCTAATAGGCCAAGCAGTGCTGTAATTAATAGAGTTTTTGTGTGGTTATTTCAGTTCTGGGAGTCCGGGAACACACAAGTGGCTACTAACACTGCTCTAGTGATTTTGATTCTTTCACATAAAGACATAAATCTGTATAAATCTTAAATCGGGAAAAAAGTCCCCAAATAAAGCAAGCACCATGGATATCATTCATCCTGCTCCATGTAATGATGGAAAATATGCTGAAACTATGAGTAACTTAGATAATTCTAAAGAGATTTGATGATTAAAACAATGGAAAAGACTCTTTGCAGTGGACTGGCATTAGTTGGAATATAACATTGTTTTACCCTCTTGTGACTGGAAGTAGACAATTAAGAGAATTGGATGCTCTCATTTCAAACTACCTTAAAAAACTAGCTGAATTTGTGTGTATACGTATATTTATTAAAAAATATTCAACTAGTTAATATATATATATATGTGTGTGTGTATGTGTGTAGGTGGGGTGTGTATGTGTGTATATGTCCTAAACAACAAACGTGTGGTGTGTTTATAAATAATTTTAAGTAATATATGTACTAAAATTCATGTGAAACCACAAAATACATCCCAATAGCCAAAACAATCCTGAAAATAGAACTATGTTTAAGAAATTATAATCCCAGATTTTAAGCTATAGTAACAGCTATAGTAATAAAAACAATATGGTTCTGGCCCAAAAATAAATGTGTAAATAGAACAAAATTGAGGCCCCAAACATGAATATAGACAATTTTGGCCATTTAATATTTCACAAAGATGCTGTTGTAGTTTGAATGTAATTGACCCCCAAAACCTCATAAGGAGTGGCACTATTAGGAAGTGTGACATTGTTGGAGTAGGTACAGCCTTGTTGGGGGGAATATGTCACTGTAGGGTGAGTTTTGAGGTCTCATATATTCCCAAGCCACACCTACTGCCTGTTGCTTTCTGATCAACACGTAACCAGTACCATGTCTGCCTGCCTGCCACCATATTCCACCAGGGTGATAGTGAACTGAACCTCTGAAACTGTGAATCATACCATTTAATTATTTTTCTTATAAGGGTTGCCGTGGTCGTGGTATCTCTCCACAGACTCTGAAGAGTCTGCCTGAGGCTAAAGTGAAGAGATTTGGATTAATTCCAAATGCAGAGAAACTCTCAAAATAGCTTAGTATAGACTCGGTCATATGTTTATTAGTGGTAACAATAATGAAGATTCATAATGAAAAGGAGCAAGTAAATGTAAAATTTGAGGATAACGGGAATGGAGTTAAGTGTTCAAGGAAATAAACAGATTAAAAAATGGAACAAAAGCCGGGCGGTGGTGGCGCACGCCTTTAATCCCAGCACTCGGGAGGCAGAGGCAGGCGGATCTCTGTGAGTTCGAGGCCAGCCTGGTCTACAAGAGCTAGTTCCAGGACAGGCTCTAAAAAAGCTGCAGAGAAACCCTGTCTCGAAAAACCAAAAAAAAAAAAAAAAAAAAAATGGAACAAATGGAGCGGTGACTTCAGGGCAAAATGCCACCCAACTAAGTTTCCAACCTGTGAAAACTTAGAGCTAGGTGTGGTGGGGCACACCTTTAATCCCAGCACGCAGAAGGCAGAGGCTGGCGGA
Organism: Arvicola amphibius; assembly: GCF_903992535.2. Taxonomy (NCBI): domain Eukaryota; kingdom Metazoa; phylum Chordata; class Mammalia; order Rodentia; family Cricetidae; genus Arvicola; species Arvicola amphibius. Next base: position 325,443 of record NC_052063.2, read on the forward strand.
TCTCGGAGTTTGAGGTCAGCCTAGTCTACAGAGCTAGTTTCAGGACAGCCAAGCTTAGGCAATACAGGACAGAAAACTGGTGAAGATGGAACTGAATGAGGAGATTATATTCCAGCCCCAGCAAGCAGCAAACTTGGCATCTTTGGCCATGTGGTTCTGGCTTTAGAGTCAAGGATAAAAGAAATAAGTCATGAAATTTGCCTCCATGCCTAAGGAAAGCTGCTGAAGCCAGGAATGTGGCAGGGTGTCCCTGAATAGAGGCTGTGAAATTGAAGCCTGGGTCACTTCGGAGACCCCAAGATGTCAGAGATGCACAACATGTAGGTTGAAGTATCAGAGACCAAAGGATGCAAGTGCATCATCCAGAGTGAAGAAACAGGTTACTAATCCTCAACAAAACCACTCTGCTCATCACAGACAATCAGTATCCCAGGCTGTGGGAGATCCCTCTTAAACACAGGTGAGGAAGACAAAGGTTGCCCCTCCATATTCTTCAGTTTAGGGTAAACTCTTAAAAAGGAACTGAGCTGTGATATAATCATTTAATCTGATAATTGTATGGTTATATGCATACATTTAAACATTCATACAATTTTTTTTAATTTAACATAATTTCTTTATTGATTCTTTGGGAATTTCATATCATGTGACCTAATTCCAGTCACCTCCCAGTTCCCCCATATCCTCCTCTTATCCCTACAGCAATCCCCCCCCCAAAATCTTTAAAAATCAAACCAAATCAAACACACAGACAAAAAAACCCTCTTTAGTACTTCATCTTTCCCACCTCTCTAACACCTCTTCATTGGTCCTGGTAGCATTGGGAGCCATGGTACGTCACACAGTGCATACTTTTGTCCAGTCAGCTTTGCTTGCAAATGTTCATTGCAACAAATCACTGGTCTGGTTCAAGGCCTCTGCTGTCTGGCACTCCGTCATCACTGGGTCCTCACTGGAACTCCAGGTTATCCCACAGCTGGGATAGATGGATAAATGGTGTAGATGTTAGAGTGGGACAGCCGCAGGCCCAGCTGTGGGCCTAGTCCATAACTGAGCTGGTCAGTCCAGGCCCTCAGGGCCTCCTAAGTCAGGTCAGGTGTGGAGACAGTGCTCCTACACCCATATCATTAGGGTCAGTTCTCCCTTGCCTGTGGTGAGGGGTGAGTGCAGGGGCCAGATCTCCCATGAGGGTCGATACCAGTTTGCTACAGTGTCCATCAAGAGGCAGGCTCAGCTTTCCCAGAGCCAGCAAAGGGTGGGGCTGGCTCAACATGGTCCTCTGATTTCATTATGCATGGTTCCTATGACCCCACCTGAGGTGACACAGGCCACAGACACAAACACAGATCCCAGTTAGTGCTGAACCATGCACCCAATCATGGCCCTCTACAGCAACCTGGGCCTGGACAGTATCTTGGCTCCAGGTGGAAGGACAGGCCACTAAGATCAGGATGTCTCTGGCAGCAGTGTGGTCCCCAGCCACCAACAAGGCCACAGGTTACAACCCCAACCCTTCCATATGATCTTTGGTGGCAACATGGACCTTGGATTTCACAAAGACCCCAGCAGTGTAGCAACTACATTAGGACCATGGACCCAGATATGGCCCTTGGCAGTGGCTAGATTTGAATCTCACCATAGCCCCAGGTGGCAGTTTGACATGGCCCCAGCAGCAGTATGGCCCCCAGACACTAGCATGGCCCCAGACGTCAAGCATCCTCATGGCCTTAAATGGTAACAGGAGCCTTGGACATCAACCCAGATCCTGGCTACAGAGGACCACAAACCTAAACATCCCCCGCCAGCTACAGCCCTGGCATAGAGTCACCATGACATTGGGTATGTGCCACTCAGATCTATATGGCCCCGGATGTAGCATGGTCCTTGGACAGCAACATGGATTCAGGTGACTGACATGACCTCAGGAATCCCACATGACCCTTGGGGGAAACAGAAGCCAAGGACATCAACTTAGACTTTGTCTGCTATTGGGCCATGGACCCAGACATGACCCTTGGCAGCAGCCAGATAACCACAGGGAATTATAGGCCACACAGATCTGTGTGGTCCTGGCTGTAGCATGATTCCCAGACTCCATCAGGGCCACAGGTTGGAACCCAGACTCTGGACTTCTACATGGGCCCTAGTGGCAACATGGGCCATGAACTTCAACACAGACCCTAGCTGTGGGTAGAACTACAGAATTCATATTTTGTATAGGACCTGAGTAATTGTCAGAATTTTGGAATAAGTAGCTAGCACCTGCGTGCATTCTTGTAGTTTAATCCTGAAATTTTTGACAATTGCTCCTACGTCCCATACAAAATATGAATTCTTATATCAGTGATTTATTTCCCCACTGTAACTTGTGTCCTCTACTTAAAATTTCTCATTTTCTCCAGAGATTCTTCATGGCGTTTTTCACTTCTGCATTTCTCAGAGTGTAAATAAGGGGGTTGAACATGGGTGTCAAAATACAATAAAAAACAGCTACAATTTTGTCTATGGACAGAGTAGATGATGGCCTCATGTAAATAAATATACAGGGCACAAAGAACAAAGCAACAACAGTGAAGTGGGCCCCACAGGTAGACAGAGCTTTCCTTCTTCCCTCTGTACTGTGGGACCTCAAGGAGCGCAAGATGACAATGTACGAGGCAGCCAGCATGAGGAAGTTCAGCAGGCAGATCACACCACTGTTGGCCACCACCAGCAGGCCAATGACATATGTATTGGTGCAGGCCAGCTCCAGTAAAGGGTACAAGTCACACACAAAGTGATTGATTACATTGGGTCCACAGAAGGGCAATTGAAGAACCAGAAAGAGCTGAACCAATGAATGCAGGAAACCACCCAGCCAAGCCACTGCCACCAGCACCACACAGAGGTGCTTGGTCATGGTGGTGGTATAGTGCAGGGGCTTGCAGATGGCTACATAGCGGTCAAAGGCCATCACTGTGAGCAGAATGATCTCAGTTCCTCCCAATAAATGAGCCACAAAGAACTGGGCCAAACAGCCCTCAAAAGAGATGGCTCTTCCCTCATGCAGGGAGTCAGCAATGAGTTTGGGTGTCATACAAGAGGAATAACAAGTATCAATAAAGGACAAATATGAAAGGAAAAAATACATAGGGGAGCCCAGGGTGGGGCTGAAAATGATAGTGATAATTATAAGTAGGTTGCCTCCAATAGAGACCAAATAGACAAACAGAAAAATCACAAACAACATCCTCTGCACCTGGGGATTCTGGGAGAGTCCCAGCATGAAAAATTCTGTGATGTTGCGTGGATTATCCATGAAGTCCCAGCTGCATCCAGAGACTTACCTGGGAAGTTCAGCTACTGTCTCTTTGAAACATTTCAAGAGATTGGGGACTGGAGGAAAACAGTTTGTATGGAAGATAATTAATCTAAATTCTAGATCCCTAAGTAAAGGCCCATTAGTAACGTAAATCAATTTATTTCCACCTAGTTGTTTTAAGTAAGTGTAAAGTAAAATAAATATCTGTCAAACTATTGCAATTTTTGCTTGGGGCATGTAAGAAACAGTTCTTTTTAGCGTGTGTGTGTGTGTGTGTGTGTGTGTGTGAGAGAGAGAGAGAGAGAGAGAGAGAGAGAGAGAGAGAGAGAGAAAGAGAGAAAGAGAGAGAGGGAGGGAGAGAGATATTTATGCATGCATATATGGTTGTTCACCTGCGTGTGCAGAGGTTGACATCAGGTGTCTTTCTCAGTCACTCCCCATCTTATGTTGAGACAAAGTCTCTCTCATTTGAACCCAATGCTTTCAGAGTCAGCTAATCTAGTTAGACAACTTGCCCTAATGATACTGAACTCTCTTCCTCCTGTATGCTGTGGCATGATATGGCATGCTGTGGCAACATCTGCTAGTTTTTACTAAAGTGATAGGAATCTGAATTCTGGTCCTCACACTCACACAGGAAGCACTTTTCCTGCTGGGTCATCACCTCAGTTCTCATTTTTTTTATTTTAATGGGGTTTTGTTTGTTTGTTTGATTGGTTGGTTGATTGGTCTGTGTGTATATATATATACAGGGTTACTCTGTATAGACTTGGTATAATAAGTATAAAATATTCTGGCACACACTGTTTAGTTGAAAGTCAATGAAACCATAGAGTATTTAGACCTTTTTACAACCAGGTACTTTTTCATTTTAAATAAAGCAAATTTCTTCTTAGAATAGTTAGAAAGACAGAGGAGGGTAAGATACCAGAGTTTGGCCTGAGTTCAGTGCTACTTGGGATGTAAGACATTTTATCCTTAACAAAAAGCACTGAACAAAATTGTAATGATAAGTCCACTAAAAGAAGAACCAGCTTTAAGTAGGTCAAAGATAAGTACGAGAGAATTTAAACCTGATGTCTTAGTAAAGATAGTCCTACTGACAGGTTTATGAAATAACTCAAATCTTACAAAGCAAAATTCATTCTTTCTCTTTCTCTTTAAAAGCTGGTAGAGTGGGCAGTATTATCACCGATTCACACCATGGAAGGTATCTCTAGTCACTCACTAAAATGTTATTCTGTCACCTTGACAAGAGATGGGAAACCTGTGGTCTACATTATTCAAGAATGAGCACACATAGTCTTCTGCCTCCAAATCCTTTCTACCTTTGTGTGTTAATCCTTTAATATATGTCATTAACATAGCATAAATCATGTGTCTCAAAAGCAAGAGATAAAATTACATATGAATTAAGATATTCATGAGATCCTTGTTAATCGTGTCTAAATAGACTGTTCTGTTATCTCTTTGCCTGTTTACTCTTGCTCTCACTGGCAAGTCTATTTCTTCACTGGCATTTTAGAGCCACCTTCTTCAGAATTCCAGCATACACTAAAACCAACTGAAACATCCAACCTTGTGGACTGAACAATTGCTGGATTCTTGGGCTTTCCATGAGTACACAGTCATTGTTGACTAGCTGGACCACAGTCTGTAAACCATTCTAATATCCCATGTATATGGGGATATTACAATTGGATGAATATGCATGTGTGTGTGTATATACACACACACAAAGAGAGAGGGAGAGAGAGAGAGAGAGAGAGAGAGAGAGAGAGAGAGAGAGAGAGAGAGAGAGAGAAATGCTGCAACCCTTTAATAAGTTTAAGTTTCTCATGTTGTGGTGACACCCAACCATAAAATAATTTTTGTTACCATTTCATAACTGTGATTTTGCTACTGTTATGAATCATAATGCAAATGTCTGATATGCAGGATATCTGATATGCAACTCCCAAAGGAGTTACAACACACAGAGTGAGAACCACTGTTCTAGAGACCACTGATTAAGACAATGATAATCTTACATAATCCTTTTGATTCTTAAAGGTTAAAAATTTGACTCAGAATGACGAAGTAGCCATTTCAGGTCGCTTGTCCCAGAAGGGTCACATAAAAAAATATATGAGCACACTGTGGCCACCAAAACCCTTCCAAACAAAATTAAGTTGTTAAATAACTAGTTATTAACTAGTCTGTCTCATTTCTAAATTCAAACTTTTATATCAAGTATAAAAGACAATTTCAGAAACTTCAGTAAAAATTCAGAGTGAAAAGTAAACCCAGAGTTATTTTAATAGCCAAAAAGGGGAGCTGGGGAGTGAACTCAGTCAGTAAAATGCTTGTAGTGCAAGCATGAGGACCTAAGTTCAGCTCTCTGCCATCCATGTTAAAAGATAAAGAGCACACATTTGCAACTCCAACACTGGGAATAATTCTAACATTAACCTCTGCCTTTCACAAGAACATATATTCATGCGTGTGTATATGCATACACACAAACATAGTCAACACATATATACCACACATACACAATTTTCAAATAGATTATGTTGTTGCATTATAATATAAGAACAAACATAAAATAGAACTAAGCAAAAAGTTATCAACAATAGAGAAAAACTTACTTGTGGTGAAAATTGAAAGTCTTAACTAATAATTTTATCTTCTTGTTGAAGGTTTGAAATTTTCTGAAGTTTCAGTTGTAATTTTGGGCTCTGACTATAAAAGTAGTTCCCAACATGCTTCATGTTACAACACAGCCTCATCTTGCCTACGGTGCCCTACACCCTGGACCGTGCTTTTCTGGCTCTCTGAGGCCAGAAGTAAGAAGAGAATTGGGGGAATAGATGGCTGCTCTTCCTCCCTAAAGATCCGTGCCCTGAAGCCCAATGTTTGGCTTCTTGGATTAAAGTCCCTAATAGATGATCAACCAGAACAGGAGTGAAAACCAGAGTAATCTGAAGATGTCTTCCCTGGGAGTCTGAAATGAAGACCCAACTCTTAAAAGAAAACAGTCTCTTCCACCTCCCAAGCTGGAAAAAGTTGGCACTAAACCAGTAATTTAAGCACGATAGTCCTTTGAGGCCCTGTCTTGGCCATAGCCCAGGTGTGATAATATAGAGAGGTAGACAAAGTCTGAAAGAACTTGTGACCCCAGATTTTCCAGCTTTGCAAACTCACACTTTACCACCCAAACAAAAGTTCAGTGTGCAGTCTTAGATGCCTGTGGTTTTGTTCTCACCCAGATCTCTATTCCTAGCTTTTCTCTTCGGGCAAATAATTCAACTTGTATCCTTGTGTCTTGAAGCAAGTCCTGAAGAGACACCTACTTTTCTGATGCCTTCCCTTTAAGCTGGCAAAACAATAAGAAATTAATATTTGTGGTTGAGCTATTTCAAACTAGTATTCTTATTGTAGCCTCTCAGGTAAACTAAGAATGTACATTGCATGAATGCCTGAAACTACCAAAAGACGTCATGGTGATACATATGTTGGCAAGGGTATATAGCAATAGGATCTCTTAAGCCACTGCTAGTTGTAGTGAATATTGGTCTAACCACTTTTAGAAGCAATTAAGAATACGCCTTAACAACAATTTCACACATAACTACATAAGCCAGAAAAAAACTTTCCTCACTTAAGATAAGGTATACAACAGCACCTATATATGAAAAGTTGTAAGCTTACATGTGTCTTGCTGAACCAAGACACACTTACAAGAAAATAGTAAAATAATTATAATACACTCATTCAATCAGTTATTGTATAGTAGTAAGTGGTAAAATATATGCTTGGCTCTTTAAAATATGTTAAGTGAAAATCACAAGTCATAATACTATGTGTGTATAATAGAAAATCAGGGACAGGAAAAACCAATGTGTTAATGAGTAACATATATATATATATATATATATATATACATATATATATTTAATTTTTAAAACTTTGTTGTATTGTGTGTGTGTGTGTGTGCACGCTTGCACACAGAAGGCAGAAAACTAGTAAGGAACGATGCAGTGCATAAAAAGTAGAAGAAAGGAGATAAAAAGCATATAGTATTATGGGGAAAAGAACAATAGAGCAGGAAGGATTAATGAGATAGAAGATGGGAGGGCAGACTAGAGGATGGAGTATGAAGAAGTAAAACAACATAAAAGAATTTGAAAATAGTTTATGGAAAGCTTCTTGAAATACACACATCATGGCAGTCTCCATCAGCCTGCAAGCAAGTGAGTTACATGTCTCCAGGCTGTGCCCCTACCATCACCATGCACTGAACTCGGTCCCTCCAAAACCCACTCTGACACCCAAACACCATGCATCTGAACATCCTCCATGTGGTCAACCCTCCACCACAACCCTAACAGACTACCGAGAAATAGGCACAAACCTCACCAGTTGGAAAAACAGCAGACTTCATGGGCACAGGTGTAGATCACAATAGTTGAAAGAACAGGCATAGGTATAAGCCATACAGATGGAAGAAAAAGTAAGTAAATGCCAGTGTAACAATACATTCAAGCACCAAAAGAGCAGTATGGTACCACCAGAAACCAGTGACCATATAACAGCAAGACCTGAACATTCTAATGCAGCTGAAACACAAGAAAATGAACTTAAAAGTACTTTATGAAGATGATAGGTTATGAAATAAGAAATGAAAAATTCCCTTAAAGAAGATGAGGGGAGAAAAGAATAGAAGAAATCAATAAATTCCTTAAAGAAATGAAAGAAAGCCAAGAAAAAACAAACAGATGAAGCAAACAGTTCAATACTTGAAAATTGAATTAGAAACAATAAAGAAAACACAACCCAGGAGAATTCTAGGAAAGAAAAATCTGGGGAAGTAAATAGGAACTACAGAAGTAATCATCACCAATAGAATACAAAAGAAGAAAGAGAGAATTTCAATCATTGAAGATACGATAGAGGAAATAGATTCATCAGCCAAAGAAATTGTTAAATGCAATAAATTCTTAATAAAACATCCAGGAAATCTGGGACACCATGAAGAAAACAAACCTAAGAATAATAGGGATAGAAGAAAGAGAAGAATTCCAACTCAAAAGCACAGAAAATATATTCAACAAAATCATAGACGTAAACTTCCCCAACCTAATAAAGGGCATGCCTATAAAAGTACAAGAAGCTTACAGAACACCAACTAGAATGAATCAAAGAAAAGAAAAGTTCCCTAAACATATAATAATCAAAATATTAAATATACAGAATAAAGAAAGAATTTTGAGAGCTTCAAAGGAAAAAGGTCAAGTAACATATAAAAGCAGACCTATCAGAATTACATCCAACTGCTCTAAAAGTCAGAAGGTCCTAGACAGACATTTCACAGACAATAATGGGCAATGGATGCCAACCCAGACCACTATACACAGCAAAATTTTCAATCAACATAGATGGAGAAAACAAGACTATTTTATGACAAAACCAGATTTAAATAATACCTATCCAAAAATACAGCACTGCAGAAAGTGCTAGAAGGAACTCAGTTACATTCACAAAAAAACACAGGCAATAGATAATTTCACAACAGCAAAATCCAAAGAAGGGAAACATAAGTACTACTACCACGACCACCAAAACCAAAAAATAGTAGGAATTAACAATCACTGGTCAAGAACATCTCTTAATATCAATGGACTCAATTTGCCAATAAATAGACACAGACTGACAAAAGGACATGAAAAGAGGATCCATCCTTCTGCTGCACACAAGAAATACACCTTAACCTCTAAGACAGACAAATCCTCAGAGTAAAGCATTGGGAAAAGACTTTCCAATCAAATGGACCTAAGGCATGAGCCTCTGTAGCTATCTTACATCTAACAAAAGAGACTTCAAACTAAATTAACCAAAAGATATGAAGAATGACATTTCATATTTTATCAAAGAAAAAAATCATCAGGATGAAGTCTCAATTCTGAACATCTATGCCCCAAATACAAAGGTGTAAAAGAAACATTACAAAAGTTTAAATCACATATCAATCTCCCACATGTTAATAGTATGAGACTTCAACCAACACCTCACTTTCACCAATGGAAGGTATGCCAGACAGAAACTTAACAGAGAAACAAGGAACTAACAGATGTTGTGACTCAAATGATCTTATTAGACACCTACAGAATATTTCACCCCAACACAAAAGAATGTATCTTCTTCTCAGCATCTTATGGAACCTTCTCTGGAACTGACCACATACTCAGTCACAAAATCAATCTCAACAGATATTTAAAAATTGAAATGACTTCTTGAATGTTATCAGACCACCATGGGCTAAAGTTAGAGGTCAACAACAACATAAGCTACAAAAAGCCTACAAACTCATGTAAACTGAACAACTCTCAACCGAACCACCACTGGATCAAGAAAAAAATAAATAATGAAATTAAAAACTTTCTAGAATTAAATAAAAATGAATTTAGAACATACCCAAACTTATGGGGCATAAGGAAATCAGTGCTAAGCGGAAATTTTATAGCACTAAATTCCTAAATAATTAGGAGAAATTTCACACAAGTGACTTAACAGCACACCTGAAAGCTCTAGAACAAAAAGAATCAAATTCACACAGAAGGACTAGATGACAGGAAATAAACTCAGGGCTAAAATCAATAAAATTGAAATAAATAAAACAATACAAAGAATCAATGAAACAAACAGTTGGTTCTTTGAGAAAATCAACAAGATATACAAATCTTTATCCAAATTAGTCAAAAGGCAGACAGAGAATATCCAAATTAAGAAAATCAGAAATGAAAAGGACGACATTGTTATTCTTTTGGTCCCTGCCCCTTTCCACGCCCACTCCCAGCGACCTCTGGTCTCTCAGAGTCATCCTGAATCTCTTCTCTTCCCTCTCTCTCTTCTCACTGTCCCCTTTTGCGTGTGCACACGCGCCTCCATCTCTCCCCCTTCTCTGTTTCTCTCTCTCTCTCTCTCTCTCTCTCTCTCTCTCTCTCTCTCTCTCTCTCTCTCTCTCTCTCTCTCTCTCTCTCTCTCTCTCTCTCTCTCTCTCTCTCTCTCCTTCCCTCTTCCTCTCCCTCTCCCTCTCTCCTTTAATAAAGCTTTATGCTTATTTTCTGTGTCTGTGCCGTTAACCCGCCGCCACACCGCCTGTTCACCGCTGCCTTGGTCACACGTGTTCCGTGAGTCTCCACGAAGCTACACGCAGCTGCCCAGCTACTATCTTTTTAAGAGCAAAAGGCATAACAACAGACTCCGAGGAAAAACATAAAATCATTAGTTCATATTAAAAAACCTGTACTCCACGAAATTGGAAAATCTTAAAGAAAGGAATAACTTTCTTGAAAGATACATATACCAAAATTAAATCATGTCCAGATAAACAGCTTAAATAGACCTATAACACCCAAGAAAACAGAAACAGTTATTAAAAGTCTCCCAACCAAAAAGAACCCAAGGCCAGATGGTTTTAGCCAGATGATTTCTATCAGAATTTCAAAGAAGAGTTAACAACACTCCTCAAATTGTTCCACACAATAGAAACAGAAAGAATATGACCAAATTCATTTTGTGAGTACACAGTTACCCTGATTCTGAAACCAAGAAAAGATGTACAAAAGAAAGAGAATTACTGACCAATCTACTTCATGAACATTGATACAAAAATACTCGGTACAATACTGGCAAACTGAATCTAAGAACACATTAAAAAAAAACCATCCTCCATTATCAAGTTGACTTCACCCCAAAGATGCAGGGATGGTTCAACATAGGAAAATTTGTCAATGTTATCTACCATATGAACAAACTGAAATTAAAAACCACATGTTTATTTCATTATAATCTGCAAAGCCTTTGACAAAATCCAACACCCCATCGTGATAAAAGTTCTGGAGAGAACAGGGATAAAAGGAACATACCTGAACATAAAAGGCAATAAACTGGGCAGCCAACATCAAAGTAAATGGAAAGAAACTAAAAGTGTTTCCACTAAAATCAGAGACAAGACAGGGCTGTCCACACTCTCCATATTTATCCAGTGTAGTACTTGAAGTTCTAGCTAGAGCAATAAGGCAACAGAAAAATCAAGAGGATACAAATTGGAAAAGAAAAAGTCCAACTCTCACTATTTGCAGAGGATATATTGTATACATAAGTGACCCCAAAAAGTTCTACCAGGGATCTCCTACAGCTTATAAATACCTTCAGTAATATGGCTAGATACAAATTTAACTCAAAAAATCAGTAGCCTCCTATATAAAAATGATAAATGAGATGAGAAAGAAATCAGAGGAACAATACCCTTTATAATAACCACAAATAATATAAAATATCTGGGAGTAATTAACCAAATAAGTGAAAAGCCTATATGACAAGAATTTTAAGTCTTTGCAGAAAGAAATTGGGAAAGAGATCAGAACATTGAAAGATCTCCCATGCCCCTGGATAGTTAAGATTAACATAGTAAAAACGGCAATCTTATCAAAAGAAATCTACAGATTCAATGTAATTGCCATCAAAATCTCAACATAATTTTTCACAGACCTCAAAGAACAATATTCAGCTTCATATGGAAAAACAAAAATAGCTAAAACAATGCTGTACAATTAAAGAATTTCCAGAGGTACTACCATCCAAGATTTCAAGCTCTACTATCGATTTATGGTAATAAAAACAATTTGGTATTGACATAAAAACGAACATGTGCATCAGTGGAATTGAATCCAAGACCCTGACATAAATCGACACACCTATGAACACCTGATTTTTGACAAAAAATAAGCCTCAAATATACAATGGGTTTTTAAAAAGCATCTTCAACAAATGGTGATGGCATAACTGGATGATGGCATATAGAAGAATACACAAACCTCAAGTCCAAGTGGATCAGAGACCTCAACATAAATGCAGTTACACTGAAGCTGATAGAGGAGAAAGTGGAAAGTAGTCTTGATCCTATTGGCATGGGACACTACTTCCTGAATATAATGCCAGCAGACATGGAGATCAATAATTAATAAATGGCACCTTCTAAAACTGAAAATCATCTGTAAGGCAAAGGACACTGTCCATAAGACAAATGGCAACCTACAGAATGGGAAAAGTATCTTCACTAATCCTACATTTGACAGAGGACTGATATTCAAAATATATAAAAAATTTTTAAAAACTGGACAAAAAATAATCCCATTAAAATGGGATGTAGATTTAAACAGAGTATTTTCAACAGAAAAATCTTGAATGGCCAAGATACATTAAAGAATTGTTCAACATCCTTAGCTATCAGAGAAATACAAATCAAAATGTCTCTGAGATACTACTATCTTACACCTATCAAAATGGCCAAGATCAAAAACACTAATGACACCCTATGTTAGAGATGATATGGGGTAAGAGGAACAATGGGTTTCCACTGCTGGTGGAAGTATAAATTAGTACAGTCACATTAAAAATCAGTATGTCAGTTTATCAGAAAATAGGGAATCAGTCTACCTCAAGACCCCACAATACCACTCTTGGGACTATACCCAAAATATACTCAATCACATCACAAGGACACTTGCTCAACTATGTTCGTAACAGAATTATTCATAATATCTAGAACCTGGAAACAATCTAGATATCACTAAACCAAAAGAAAGGATAAAGAAAATGTGGTACAGCTACACAATGGGGTATTATTCAGCTGTAAAAAACAATGACATCATGAAATTTGCAAGTAAATGGATGGAACTAGAAAAAAATATTGAGTGAAGTAACCCAGTATGTACTGACTAATAAGTGGATAGTAGATGTAATGTAAAGAATAATCAGTCCCAGAGAAGTTAAGTGACAGGAGACACTAAGATGGAGACATGAATCTCCCTGTGAAGAGGAAATAGATGAAAAGTACTCGGTACACTGGGGGCAGCGGATAGATGGGCAGGATAGATAATGGAAGTAGACAAGATCGCCAGCCAAAAGTTAGGAGCTTGGGGGTGGGGTGGGGTGCTGGTAAAGGGAGATGGGGACAGAGAAGTGAGAAGGGGAGGATGGGGAGAGCTTGGGGGAATGGGACGGTTGGGATGGAGGAAGGGTGGATATAGGATCAGGGAAGTATATAACTTAATTAAGGGAGCCATTTTAGGGTTGGCAAGAGACTGGACTCTAGAGGGGTTCCCAGGTGTCCAAGGAGATGTCCCCAGCTTGTTCCTTGAGCAGCTGAGGAGAGGGCGCCTGAACTGGCCCTATCCTATAGCCACACTGATGAATATCTTGCATATCACCATAGAACCTTCATCTGGCGATGGATGGAGATAGAGACAAAGACCCACACTGGAGCACTGGACTGAGCTCCCAAGGTCCAAATGAGGAGTAGAAGGAAGGAGAACATGAGCAAGGAAGTCAGGACAGCGAGGGGTGCGCCCACCCACTGAGATGGTGGGGCTGATCAAATGGGAGCTCACCAAGGCCAGCTGGACTGGGACTGATGGAGCATGTCATCAAACCGGACTCTCTGAATGTGGCTGACAATGAGGGCTGACTGAGAAGTCAAGGACAATGGCACTGGGTTTTGATTCTACTGCATGGACTGGCTTTGTGGGAGCCTAGTCTGTTTTGATGCACACCTTCCTAGATCTGGTTGGAGGGGGGGACCTTGGACCCCTCACAGGGCAGAGAACCCTGACTCCTCTTAGGACTGGAGAGAGAGGTAGAGGGGGAGTGGGGGAGGGGGAGGGAAATGGGAGGAGGTGGAAATTTTTAATAAAAAATAAATAAATATACATATATGTATATATATAATCTTTTAAAATATCTTAAAGGAAGTAACCCTATTAGGAGGTGGCACTGGCTCTCACAGATACCACAGGCTATTAAATAGAAATCTAGTTGCTGGGTATGGGTTACCTCTTTTTGAGCTATTGATTGGTAAGATCCCATGGGCTCCACCCCAAGCATTACAGGTCGTTGTTATTGCTATTAGTTATCCTCCAGAACTTGACAGCAATACCCTAGTGCTAAAGACACCATAAACATGCTTTGTGAAATTTGGAGACTTGGTACTGACATGAAAACTTTATCCCTACAAGGTAGCTTTTACAGTGCTAGAAGGTGCTATGCACTCTAACTGGGAAGAAAAGTAATAGTCTTACTCAGCTGTGAATCCTAAAAGTTACAATAATGTAGTAAGAGGAGCTGCTTGTTCATTTCCTAGCCTCCCATACTCCTGAAATAATAACACAGAAACTATATTATTTAGATCACTGTTTGCCCCATTAGCTCTAGCTTCTTATTGGCTAACTCTTATTTATTATTATCATTATTATTAAAAATTTCCACCTCCTCCCCACCTCCCTCTCCCTCCACTCCCATCCCCCTCCTTCTCCAGTCCAAGGAGCAGTCAGAGTTCCCTGTCCTGCAGGAAGTCCAAGGTCCTTCCCGCTCCATCCAGGTCCAGGAAGGTACACATCTAAACAGACTAGGCTCCGCCAAAGCCAGTACAAACAGTATGATCAAAACCCAGTGCCATTGTCCTTGGCTTCTCAGTCAGCCCTCATTGTCCTTATTGGCTAACTCTTACATTAACCCATCTCCATTAATCTGTGCATCATCACAAGGTAGTGGTCTACCAGAAAAGTTTCAGTGTGTCTATCTTTGGTGGCAGCACCAAGGCTTCATCCTAACTCCACCTTATTCCTCCCAGCATTCAATTTAGTTTTCCCTGCCTAGCTAAGTTCTGCCCTGTTATAGGTCCAAAGCAGTTTCTGTATTCATTAATGGTAATCACAGAGGGGGAATTCCACATCACAATAATGACTAGCCTGACAAGATTTGTCCAGCAGTGCAATAGTGGCATGAATGTTATAACAGTAACCAAACACCTACTTGGATTTCAGAGCTACTTCATAAGACGGAAGTCATTTATGTAATGAGCAACATAACAAAGAACACATTGCTAGGTAGATCATAGGCCTCAAGGAAGAACTTCTTAATATTATTCTGCTAAATTAACATTGTAATAAACTACTCCCTTAGTACTTCTTTTTATACCCATAAATTAGTACATTTCTCAGCCCTTGTTAGAGAAGCTTCTTTTTACAGTAGTGGCAGCAGCCAATATCTCTCTATTTGAACTTAATACATGCTCAACAAGAGAGAAATCATGCCTAACACTGGAAACCTAGCCAGCAACTCAGGGTAGTGAAATCATGAATCTTGGCAAAGAACCTACAACCATGACTTTGCTAAATCATCATAATCTTTAACTATACTATAAATATTTGTTTTATACCCACAGAAATAAGTGTATTCCTTGCCCCTCATGAAAGAAGCTTTTCTCTGCAATAAACTGAGACCATTACAAAAAAAAAACACAACCAACCAAAATTCAGAGTTGTGGATCCCAGTCCCAACTGATACATCTGCAACACAACTCCTGTACCTAAGCCTCAGAGATCATTGAAGAAGAGGGAACCTGGAAGAGCCAGCGAAGCAGGGAGTTTGCTGTGAGACTGTCTCCTAGAAATGTCAGAAATTACAGCCATCAAGTCTCACCCTTCATGGCTGCCTAAACAAAGCTGAACAAAGATGACACCAATGGACATGTTAGCATGGAAGAGGGAAAGCTCACTAGGCTTCAACCCTAGACAAAGAACTGCAGGCAACTAAGGAATGCTGAGAGTGGGAGAAATAGTCTTGGCTCGGAGGAGCACACCAACTGGTTATCCAAAACCAAATGGTCAGCCCTGAAAACATATAAATACAATTAACATTTATACAGACTGAATGGGCTGTGTTTATTTATTTTAAACACACACACATATATAAAAGAAAAAGAGGACATAAATTTTACAGGGAGTGGAGGTAGAATGCTACATGGGATGGTTGGAAGGGAGGAGATGAAAGGGGAAATTATTTTCAAAAGCAGTAATAGGTGCTGTTAATGTAGAATTTCAGTTGCTTTTTCTCAACCTTCTACCAACCTTCCCTTGACATTGGACCTACACTACTACTACTACTTCAGGTACTGGTGCACTCTTAAGAACTTTTTCCTGCTTTTCAGTTATTGATTCATATACCCAGAAGAAACTCAGCCTTTGGGTCAAGGATTCATGTTCTCTGTCTCTGTCTCTCTTTCTCTCTACCTCTGTCTCTGTCTTTCTCTCTCACACATACTCAAACAGACACATACACACACATTTTATCACTACAGTAGTCAAGGTGCAGAGAAGCATTTGATATGATTCTGAATTGTTTTGATGAATTAATATAATTTAATTATATTTGTTTATTTACAGTTACTTTAAATGTATGATATTTGTTTATTCTTTCATATATTCATTCATTTACAATAGCTTTGTTATTTTCTCAGAGTTTTGAATTCTGTTTGTATTATGTTACTACACACCTTCTAAGTTCCAAGATAAGAAAATATATTTCTGTAACATCTTTTAGTTGCTTTAATTGTTTTCATGTTCCATAACTAGTATTTATTCATTCACTCATTTGATCAGTTAATATTAATGGAATACCAACAAAGTGCCAAGAAATGTTCTAGATACTTGAGATACATCAGAGAACAAAACTATGAACACTGGCTCTTTATTTTCCTCTTTCTTGGTCTCCTTCCTCAACCTTCCCAGACTGACCTGGGGTACTGAAGAAGTTCACTTTTCCAGACTTTCCACTCTACCTCAAGGCCATTCTGGCACTAAAATATCCCTCTTACTCCACTCCAGATATCTTCACTGTTTTTCTATTGACATAAATATGAGGAAATGAAAATTTCAATAAGGCCATTGTCAGACAAGGTTGAGATCTAGGGGGATCTGAGCTACCCCCAACTTCCCATCTACTGTCCCAAATTTTCTACTTTTCTTCCCAAGTCGTCTTCCTCCATGCAAGTCTCTTCATAGCATTTTTTACCTCAGTGTTCCTGAAAGAGTAAATAATGGGGTTCAAGAGAGGTGTGACAACTGTATAAAACACAGCCACGATCTTGTCCACAGGGAAGGTGATGCAGGGTCTCATATAAACAAAAGAACAGGGTATGAAGAACAGGCCAACCACAGCAAGGTGAGAGGCACAGGTAGAGAGTGCCCTACGCCGTCCTTCTGCCGTGTGGCTCCTCAGGGAATGCAGGATGACCACATAAGAAGCCAGAAGCACTGCGAAGCTGATCACTGAAATGGAGCCACCATTGATGATGACTAGCAGGCTAATGAGGAAGGTGTCTGAGCAAGCCAACTTCAGCACTGGGTGGACGTCACAGAAGTAGTGGTCAATGATGTTGGGACCACAAAAGGGCAGTTGGAAAATGAGGAACGCTTGTCCAGCAGAATGCAATAAGCCCCCACTCCATGCTGCCCCTACCAGGAGGCCACATACTCTTCGATTCATGATGGTGACATAGTGCAAAGGCTTGCAGATGGCCACATAGCGGTCATAGGCCATCACTGTCAAAAGAAAGATTTCAGTGCCACCAAAGAAATGAAGGAAAAATATCTGTGTGATGCAGCCCTGAAGGGAAATGACTTTCCTCTTGAGCAAAGAGTCAAAGATGAGCTTGGGGGCTGTGACAGAACAGTAACAGAGCTCTACCAATGACAAGTAGCTGAGGAAGAAATACATAGGGGAAGAGAGTCCTTTGCTGGCCATAACAGTCACCACAATGAGGCCATTGCCCAGCACAATGGCTATATACATCAGGAGAAAGATCACAAAAATAATCTTCTGTGCATGCTGACTCTGGGAAAATCCCAGAAAAATTATTTCTGTTATGTTACTTGTAACTGCCATATTTTAAAGCACAGTTTCTGAGAACCTAGAATCACAGAAATCAGAATCAGAATCCATTAGAAATGAGAGGCATTCTCTTGACTTTATGGTCTGGTCTTCTCCCCACTCTCCCTGCCTCCGTCTCTCCTTCCCCCCTCTCTCTTTCTCTTCTTCCCTTCCTTATTCCTTTTCTCTGTCCCTCCCTCCCTCCCTGTTTGATTTGGGTTTCCCCAGAGAAAAGATTCCATGACACAGTAATTAAAATAGCAATTACTACTGCTGGATGGTAGTCTCAGGCTGCAATTTGACTTTGTAATAATCTACATACATAGGAATTACCTGACTATCCTCAAAAATGGAAGGAAGACACACATGATACAGCCCAAATCTTGAATCTCTGGCTCATAGTGACTTAGCTGATGGCATAGTCCTGCCCTACAACAGACCAGGATCAACATTCTACAAGGAGTGATTTCTCAACTCTAATCATTCTGCAGTTGGTAAAACTTACCAGGCTCCAGAGTTTATACATGCTAAAATCAAATTACATTGTATCAGAGCATAACTGAATATACTTCTATCTACATTATCACACCGTTCATGGCATCTGTGAGGGGGGGGGGGAGTTCCTTAAAGTACTCCCTGCAATGTGAGCATGCATCACTACCTTTAAAAATGTTCAGTGTTCCAAGATTCTGATACAAGAATCTTCCACCTAACACATGCACAGAAATGGTATGTATGGAGGCCAGAGGTAACTCTCAGGTGAAATTCCTCAGAAGCGACATTCACATTATTTTTTGAGATAGTGTCTCTCATTGGATCATGGGGCTTGTCCATTCTGCTAGATTAGCTGCCCAGTAAACCTGAAATATCCACCTGTCTCTGCCTCCTCAGCACCAAGATCATAAATAAGAACCATTCCATCTTGTTTTTCATCTGGTTGTTGGGGATCAAATTCAGATCCTCGTTCTTCATGGCCAGCACTTTTCCAAAGGACCTATCTCCCATGCCTTGTTTGATTTGGGCTGGGCTGGACTGGACTGGTTTGGCTTATATTGGGTTCAATTTAAGATTATTGATATTTAATATATCGTTATAATACAATGATCTTAAAAAACTAAAAATTAAATGTATTTGGGTGGAACAACAATAAAGGAGCCAACATCTAAGTGGAAATAAAAAAGCGTTTGAGGGAATTTCATAAAGGGTCATCAGACAAGTCAAACATGGACATCAATGATGACATGTCACCTATGGGGTATAAATAATTTTAATTATAATTTCTTAATTATTGGAGACAAAGTATAAGACTGAAAGATAAGTGAACATTCTTATCGGGCAGAAAGCTAACTGGATATTTCTAAGATTTGTAGTTAATGAAACTTTAACAGAAATGAACATAGAAGCTTAAATTAAACTCACCCAATAAACAATTTCCTTGAGAACCTTTCAGATCTTTCTAATGAATCCAGCACCTACTTTGTGACTTCCTGTGTGACACACCCTATCTTAGAATCTCGTGTACTGTGCTGTTCTGGAAGATGAAATTGACCCAGCTGCCCTCGTCCAGTGTTCCCTCTCTCCCACTTTTTCTCCGAAGACATATCAAGGGGCCGTAGATAAATAAAACACAGGGACCTCTTCCTCCGTTTTGTTTAGCTCAATAATCGTAAGCTGTGCTACATGAGCACTCAATCACTGCATCACATCTCCAGACCCAAAATTCAGGTTTCTGCATAGGCTGATCTCCATTCAGGCTCAGATGATGTTAATACCGGTATGTCCTCCAGAAAATGTCAGGTCTTAGCCAAGGCACTTAATTTTCTCAAAGAATATATTTTTAAAAAACATAGCAGCAATTATTTATAAAACTATCATTGCAAATTAGTCAACCAGAAGCTTGTAAAAAAAAAAAAACTAGCTCTATCATCTGCTTCTAAGTCAAGCTGCACGCTTTTTAGTCAGACAGGCAAGACTGTTAACAAAGTTAACAAGTTAATAAGGCGACCTCATCAGCTAATAGAGAGCAATTATGAGAAAGGCTTTCTGTTTATGAAGGCTTGTGAAGCAGGGATATCAACAATGAATGAGCCAACGAAGGGATTAGGTGTGCTGCGCAGCTGGTAGAGTGCTTACCTAGCATGTAGAAAGCTCCAGTATCACATAAAACTGGATGTGATGGTTCATTCCCTTAGCACTTGGAGGTGATGTCAGGAAGATCAGAAGTTCAAGATGATCCTCAGTTACCTAGAAAGGGACTCATCAGTTGTCATTAATGCTGATACCCTTGTGTATTAACTCTAGCACTTAATGACCTTCTCATTTGGAAAGTGACAGGGAAATATAACGGGATAATTCTACCCTAAAGCCTATGAAAAGGAAGTTGGAAATGTTTGCTGGACCAAGGGTCCTGAACCATTCATTTGAGGAGTGGGGGATGAAGAATTTAAATCAGAAAGCTGAATTCCCTGAGTATATCATGCCCAGGGAGTTTCTAACAACAGTGAAAATCAAGTTCTTATTTACTTCTTTCAGAGTTAAGAGAGCGCTCTCTAATTAATCTAATTAGAAATCCAAGATTTCTTCTTGCCCCTAATGATTGGCCCCAGCTGATCTGGCCCCAAAGGTTCTCCCTTCTCTATTCTCAGGTCAGTGCCAGAGAAGGATCCACCATCTCAGCCCACCAGGACATCCTTGGGGGGGGGGGGGGGCTCCAGGTGGCCTCTGCTACCCTCTCACACCTCATTGTACCCACAATATCAACAAGTGCCAGAAAAATTTCAGTCAAGGAAATCCAGGTCACCTCACACACATACTTTAAACAACACTGAGGCATAGAATGATCTCTGAGATTATCTACTCAATCATTGTAAAGATGAGATAGTAATGTGGAAATAGTAGCACAGCTACCCCAACTGTCCCTTAAAATCTGTTTTAAGAGTCTTCCAATTGTTCATTCTTACAATTAAAAGCATTTCCCAACAAATTCCCAGAACATGGTGAAAGGGCATCAGAAAGAGTAGAGTTATTAAAACAAAACAGTGAACAAACATGACTGGAACTACAAGAATATGAGATCATTCTATTTCCTCTTAGACTAGAAATTATCTAAGTTCTTACACTACACTGAGGCAACCTAACCAAACCCTTGGAGAAAGTCAGTAGAGCTGGACTCTGCTGGCTTTTGATAAATAAAAATATTCACAGCAAAATAAAAAATAAAGATTAGAGATAACCTTAATTTTCTTCATTGTACTAAAACTTTCATTGGGTATAAATACATTAAAAGAGGGTGTTGTATACCTTGAGCAAATATAATTATAGAAGTGATGCTTTTTTATTTAATAGTTTTTTATATTTTCTGGAAATTTTATACATGAGAACATTGCATTTTTTATCACCCTTCTCCTTCTTTTAAACCAAGTTCTCCACACCCCTCCCAAAATCACAATCTTTTTTAATCTTCCATTTATATACATATGCATAAGTGTACTCTCTCTCTCTCTCTCTCTCTCTCACACACACACACACACACACACACACACACACACACACACATATATATATATATACACACACACACATATATGCACACCTGTATATAACCTACTGAGTTCATTTGGCTTTGCTCAACCTGACAACTTTGAATTGGACAACCTATGTGGAAATTTGTGCTTGAAGACAATTGTTTGTTTGTTTGTTTTTATTTGTTTGGTTTTTTGTTTGTTTGTTTTTGTTTTTCGAAACAGGGTTTCTCTGTGGCTTTGGAATCTGTCCTGGAACTAGCTCTTGTAGATCAGGCTGGCCTCGAACTCACAGAGATCCGCCTGCCTCTGCCTCCCGAGTGCTGGGATTAAAGGCATGCGCTACCACCACCCAGCTGCCGGAAGACAACTGACCCTTAACAAATAATGACTTCATGTAGCTCTTCATCTAGGAATGGAACCGTGTGGAATTTTTCCCATCTGCATTGGCACATCAACAAAAAAAAAATAATTCAAAATAAATAAAACCTGTCCTTACTATATACAAGGCTCTGAGTTAAAATCCATGATTCTATCTCTAACTCATCAATAATAAAATAATTAAGCACATGACACACACAAATTTAATAACCTATATTTATACCCAAAATACCTTGACTGCTTTATATGTTCAATTAGAAAGTTCCATATTTTAGGACTTTATAGTCTACATATGGTTTTAAAGAGTTTAGTAATTGTGCTAGCAAAAGGGAATGTGTGATAAACAGAAGCACCACAAAGTATTTATTATTCAATATTTAAAGTAGATTGCTTAAAATACGGTTAATATAGATTTCAAATATTGATTTTCAAATCTCCAAGCAAATACAACAAATGTATATAATCAGAAGAGTTCATCTGTTTTAATTTTGCTTAATCACCCAGTTATGCTTACTCACAAGATTATAATTTGTGTTCAGTTCTAAGGATTTAATGTTTCTGTCATGAATAAGATATCATATATACAGCATGTATATTATATTATTAAAGTATTTAATATCATTGTCAATTATGTCTAATATAAAGAAAAGTAGTTCATTAAATCATGCTATTATATAATATATAACTTATAGTTTCATAGCTCTTAAAATAAAGAATCCAATTATCACAGCACACCTCCAAACATTTTATTGGATTTATTTTAAATCTAATTTTTATGTTTCTATGTTTCTGTAATGGTTTATTGTTATCAATATAAACTACATAAACCACAACTTTAATTTTTATTAATATCCATCCAGACAGTTATGCAAACCAATCATAGTTACTCTCCTTGCCTGCTATACTTTATGTTACTAATAAATTGTTGTGACAAATGTATATATTTTAAAATCTTTGAAAACTTCCACACAATGTCTTTTTATCTCTAGTACTCAGTGAGCAATTCCTAACTCCAAAGATGCTCTCTAAGATAGATGGTGTCATTTTCAAAGTTAGCAAGCTAATATTTACAAAATCCCACTACTTCATCTAGAAAGATCTGATCCAGAGCATATATCACATTCAGTTGTCAGCAGCTCATAAAGGAAAAAAGGCTGTTTTGTGTGATAACATGCCATTTCTTAGCCATTTGTTTTTCTTTTTTTTCCCCTGTAATTAAAAATAGATGGGAAAGACTCACAAAGTTCAATCAACCCAGGAATCATCATTAGGAATTCTTTTTTTTTTCAAAAGTGGAAAACGGAAATACATTCATTATGAGGCTTGCATCCCTAAGTGGGAAGCTGGAGTGAACTGCGGGGAACTCTGTCGACAGCCCAAAGAGAAGCTGAGGGAAACAGAGAAGACAGAGAATGCTAGGAAGCTGCATAAGCTTATCAGTGCCCCCAATCAGCAGGAAGTAGCCTGGAAAGCAATGCTCACATTCCCAAAAAGTGGATTATGGGTGTTTTTCTTTCTTTAGAGAATTGATTAGAAGTTGTTATGGATAATGATCAGGAAGAAAGCTAAACAAAGAAGATTAGATTCAGATTTTTTTTGAAAAAAGGGGGAAGTGCTATAAAACAATGGGCTGGAGAGAAACCACTGTCAACAATTGGATTTATACACAGTACTACATGTGATAAAATGTAACATGTAGCATCGTAGTGACATGCTCATTTAAGCATCTTGCTACTCAATTAACTTCTTCCTGAATAAACAATTTAAAAAGAAACTTCAGCTGTAGGCATTTGCTGAAGGGTGTTCAGAGGAACCCTTATGATCCCACATGTGATATCCTGGAGAGTCCTAGACAGGATTTCTACAGCCGTCCATTACAAACAGCTGGATCTTATTGTGGTTTGCCAAGCAACAAAAGGCATCTTTAATAGACAGTTGTTATTATAGTATGTGTATGTAGGATCACATCCCTAAAACTACCCGCTCCCATTAAAGATGCAACAGGTACCATATTAATCCTGGATAACATTTCATAGCCTCTTATCCAAATACTCTGCAATCAAAAGACTCTCCTAAGCATGTCTGGAGGGATTTTAATCACCTGCAGAGCATGAAAGAAACAACTATGTGTGGACACCACCCTCTCTTTGGAAATTCCTCCAGAGGTGCTTAGGAGAGCATTTTTATTTATTTATTTATTTATTTATTTATTTATTTATTTATTTATTTATTTAAAATTTCAACCTCCTCCCATCCTCCCATTTCCCTCTTACCCCCCCACTCTCCCTCCCCCTCGCTCTCCAGTCCTAAGAGAAGTCAGGGTGCCCTGTCTTGTGGGAAGTCCAAGCCCCCCCCCCCATCCAGGTCCAGGAAGGTGTGCATCCAAACAGACTAGGCTCCCACAAAGCCAGTACATGCAGTAGAATCAAAATCCAGTGTCATTATCATTGGCTTCTCAGTCTGCCCTCATTGTCAGCCACATTCAGAGTCCGGTTTGAGCACATGCTCGTTCAGACCCAGTCCAGCTGGCCTTGTTGAGCTCCCATTAGATCACCGTGGGTGGGCACACCCCTCGCGGTCCTGACTTCCTTGCTCATGTTCTCCCTTCTTCTGCTCTTCATCTGGGCCTTGGGAGCTCAGTCCAGTGCTCCAATGTGGGTCTCTGTCTCTATCTCCATCCCTCGCCAGATGAAGGTTCTATGGTGATATGCAAGATATTCATCGGTGTGTCTATGAGAGAAGGCCAGTTCAGGCCCCCTCTCCTCTGCTGCCCAAGGACCTAGCTGGGAACATCCCCTTGGACTCCTGGGAACCCCTCTAGAGCCAAGACTCTTGCCAACCCTAAAACGGTTCCCTTAGTAAAGATATCTTCTTCCCTGCTCCCATATCCACCCTTCCTCCATCTCAACCATCCCTTTCCCCCAAGCTCTCCCCCATCCTCCCCTTCTCCCTTCTCTCTACCCATCTCCCCTTCCCCCAAACAACCCCCACCCCCCTGCTCCCAACTTTTGCCTGGCGATCTTGTCTACTTCTGATATCTAGGAGGATAACTATATGTTTTTCTTTGGGTTCACCTTCTTATTTAGCTTCTCTAGGATCACGAACTATAGGCTCAATGTCCTTTCTTTATGGCTAGAATCCAGTTATGAGTGAGAACATACCATATTCCTCTTTTTGGGTCTGGGTTATCTCACTCAGTATAGTGTTTTCTATTTCCATCCATTTGCATGCAAAATTCAA
Source organism: Arvicola amphibius (assembly GCF_903992535.2). Classification (NCBI taxonomy): domain Eukaryota; kingdom Metazoa; phylum Chordata; class Mammalia; order Rodentia; family Cricetidae; genus Arvicola; species Arvicola amphibius. The sequence continues at coordinate 350,640 of NC_052063.2, forward strand.
GATGTCATTGTTTTTTTACCGCTGAGTGGAACTCTAAAGTGTATATGTGCCACACCTTCTTTATCCATTCTTCTATTGATTGCAGAGCATTTGAAGAACAGGCTATGAAATGTTATCCAGGATTTATATGGTACCTGTTACATCTTTAATGGGAGCGGGTAGTTTCAGGGATGTGATCCTACATATACATACTGTAATGACAACTGTCTATCAATCATTTAAATAAATTATGTTATATTTTACTTTTACAAAAAAATAAAGAAAAAACTCCCCTCCCATACAGATACACACTTCTTCATTATAATGTTCTCTCATTAGAAAACAAACATGTTTTGAAGGAATAACAATAAAATAAAACAAAAAACTAGCACATAGGAATAGAACAAAACAAAGGAAAAGAACCAAAGAAAAAAGAAAGACAAATGACCCAGATATGGAAACAGAGACAAACTCATTAAACACTTAGGAATCCCATAAAACACTAAACAGGAAATTTTATATATATGCAAAAGACCTGTGACATTAAAAAGAATATTCATATATATATGATATATACAAAAGAATGTGTGTGTGTATATGTATGTGTAGAAAGGGCTTTTCTGTATAACAATCCTGGCTGTTTTCTAGAACTCACTTTGTAGACCAGGCTAGCTTCAGACTCACTGAGATCTGCCTGCCTCTGTCTCCTAAGTGCTGGGATTAAAGGCTTGAGCCACCATCACCCAGAGATAAAATTTTTAAAAAGAAAAAAGAAAGCTCTGGCACATTATGAGACAAGAAAAGTCCAAAAATCTCACTGAGTATGCTTTCTGTTGTCCATCTATTTCTGGGCATACAGCCTGCCCTTAAGAGTAGTTAAGAAGGGGAAACAATTTTTTCAATCTTTCTTTCTCACCATTTTTTTGGATAGTAAATGCCAGCAATGCTGCAAAACACCATTCAGTTTGATTTTCTCTTAACCTATTACAAAATTATACTTAGGTTGCATATTTTTGAAATAATAGCACAGTAATAATGTTGTGTGTCTCTAGAGCACACCATATAATGAGCTGTGCTCCATCAGTTGATCTTGTTACTGGAGTGATGTTCACTTTGGGAAATTGTGTAAGAGATAGTTAAGAAATTACATGTTTCCTTTTGTAATTAACAAGCATCTGTCAAGATACAATGAGATAGCTCATCCATTCATTCAATTCTTAACGAAAAAGGATACTATTCTATTAAGGAAAGTGTTTTTTTCCTATCACATTTGCATTCATAAGACAATTTGCTCAAAGTAACCGACCTTGTGCAGCAAAGATATTTCTGTCCTGTGTCACAGTAATTACCATAGGAAGTGAGTCTAAACTAAAATAAATATAATCTAGTATTCTGCTGCAAATATTTGCTACAGTATTATGGACAGTGGTAAGAATGTAACAATCTAAAATAGTTATGTAAATGTGTTTCCATAAAAGGAACTAATTTACAAGTATTTTATAAGATGTTTTTTAGTTACAATAATGATATTCCTTCCACTCACAGGGCCCCATCAATTTGGACTCAGCACCATTCCAATACTGATAGCCAATATCCAGACTATTTCTCATCTACTTTGATTGTCCTGATCCATAGAGTCTTAATGGCTTTCTTCACTTCTGCATTTCTCAGGGAGTAGATGACAGGGTTGAGGAGGGGAGTTATCACTGTGTAGAACACAGCTACCATCTTGTCTATAGGCAGAGTGGCTGAAGGTCTCATGTAGATGAAAACACAGGGACCAAAGAACAATATAACTACAGTGACATGGGACCCACAGGTGGAAAGGGCTTTGCACCGTCCCTCAGAGCTTTGAGTCCTCAGATGAAACAAGATAACCACATAGGATGCTAAGAGGACCACAAAACTGATCACAGACAGTGTTCCCCCATTGGCAACAATTAGCAGACCAATGAGGAAAGTGTCTGAGCAGACAAGTTTAAGCACAGGAAGCACATCACAGAAATAATGGTCAATGACATTGGGGCCACAGAAGGGTAAGTGGAAGATAAGAAGGATCTGGGCAAAAGAATGCACAAAGCCTCCCATCCACACTGTTCCCACAAGGACAGCACACACCTGTCAGTTCATGATGCTGGTGTAGTGCAGGGGCTTGCAGATCGCCACATAGCGGTCATAGGCCATCACTGTGAGCAGGAAAATCTCAGCGCCACCAAAAAAATGCATGAAGAAAAGCTGTGTCATGCAGCCCCATACAGATATGGATTTCTTCTGAGCTAGGAGATCAAAGATGAGTTTGGGCGCTGTTGTAGAGGAGTAGCAGATCTCCACAAAGGAGAGGCAGCCAAGGAAGAAGTACATGGGGGATCCAAGACTTCTGCTGGCTGTCACAGTGGCCACCATGAGGAGGTTTCCCAGCACAATAGCTGTGTACAAGAGCAGAAATATCACAAAGCAAACTCTCTGCACCTCTTGATTGGGAGAGAGTCCCAGAAAAATGAACTCAGTTACATTGTGTATGTTAGCCATGAGGGAGCAAGTTGGGTGGTATGATCTGAAATGATACAAAAGACATCATAAAGTAAATAAATTTTTAATAAAATCCTTTGCAGGAAACCTGTGAACTAAGCATTTAAAATTGAGTAGGAGTTAATAATGAAGAGTGTAACAAAGAGATAAAGTGTTAATGTGCTGTGTATGACTGGAATTCTGGAGAGAATACCTAAATGTAAAGCTGTGGGAAAAGAGCACCCCTGACATATGAAGGGGTGTAGGAACTTCAGACTTCACCTATAGTCAATGAGCAATCATCAAGGAAGTGTCAGCTGAGGAGCATAGACTTGTTTGCAGAAAGTGGAGTCAAAGAGGGATAACCAACTAAAAACTCAATAAATCCACTTATTGTTCAACATGGGGGCATCCAGGATAGTATCGTCACATCCAAGTTAGATGCTTTTCTAGTACTTTTGAACATCTTTACTGTGTTTTCCTATACAGACTTCTTTCTTTGCCTCTCTCTGAGCTCATTTTCATTTCCTGGTTTGCAGGGGGCTGGTATTCAACATCTTACATACTCATTAGTGTCTTCAGAAGACATGTCCATGGTGTGCCTCCTTGACACACCACACCCCTTAGAGAGACCACAGCCTGTACACAGTCATAGTCTGTGATCTTAATTCTGCTTCTCCTTCAAATTCTCATTTTATATAGTTGTTTACTTGATGACATCATCATTGTTTAACCCATGCACAATGTTCTTCTTTGCTGGAGTGCTCATTTCCTCTAAATCTGTGCCCCCATGTTAGTAGCCTGACATCGTTTCCTAGTGCCCACTGATGCTCTGGGGAAGCATTTCCTAGAGACAGCTATCTATCTCCTCAGGAAACAACCCAGACTGCCACTAACTGACTTGAAAACTATCCTGGTACTTGCTATACTTTGTCCAAAGTAGTTGAGGACTGAATGTATCCATAGAGTCTCTCCTACAGCAAGATCCAGGGTACCTGACAGTAGAAGCCAGATAATTTCCAATCATATCAAAAAGCTTTCCCTGTTCCCTACAGGCCCAAAGGGATACCCTAGAACAAACACAGAAGTAAAAGAGGGTGAAGACCAAAAAGTCCATTCATGGTAGAAGGCACTGCTCACAAGATGGGCTCACACATTCAGGTTTTCTCAGGTGTCAATTGTGTGATATCTAGGAAGTTCTTTAACTTCTTAGAGGTTGAGATGCCAAACAATACCATGCAGATAACACATGCTTCAGGGATTGAGACCATAGATAAGTGCCACTCCCAATCCCCTGGTACAAGTTAAGCTATCATCATATGACTTCTTGTGCCACATCCATAGGTTCTTACACACAATGGTCTTTCTTATCTCATGACAGTTTGAAATGATAGCACTTATCACAGTCACACTGAATCATAATTATTTGTGCAGTCATCTGTCTATCTATAGTGTGAGCTTCCTTAAGATAGAGACTATTTCTTTCTCACTACTTCATTGCTAGTATGTTATGTATCTCATGGCACCACTCCCTTTTCTTTCAAAGTACACTAAGTAACCACACGTGAAAGAAACCCATAAACAAAAAACTGAAGTCACACCAGAGTTCTTCTGAGTTTGCTGCTCTGAATATACATATGCAAAAGTCTCTGAATTCACACTGTTTCTTGGTGAGCCAATAGATAAACACTAAGCCAAGTATAACCTACCCCTACCTCCCTGAAATAGCAGGATACATCTGCTCCTCTTTCGGTTTTAGACTTGGAGATATAGAGAATATGTATAGTTAAGGACTCAGCTCCACCTGATTTTTAAGTAAAAGAAAAGTAGACTTACCTCCCAGATGTTTCACAGAAAACTGATCAATCAGACAGCCCAGCATTAAGGTCATGCTGCCTAGAGGACACCAAGGGAGAAGGCATGATCAGGTGAGAGGAAGGAGCTCCCCAGAGATCTGTAGTCTCTTCCCTTCCAAATAAGACAGAATGCCTCATGGGAAGCAGAACCTCAAAAACCTCTATAGAAAACATTAGATAGAGGGAAATACAAAGCAGTGAATTTATCCATTGTTCACAGAACACTGACCCGTGAGGGTCTGTTAACAGGTGAGAATTTGCATACCCATCCTAAGTTTAATCTGGTGGCTTCAAATAAAATGACACTAATAATTAGGAAATAACATGTCAGCAAATTTAAAAAGGACAAACATTTCCACAGAACTAGGAAGATTTGGAGAGAAGACAGTGGCTTGAACTTTTATATAACTGGTAATCTTGCAATGTGATCAGACATATGGACTACCTTTGTTAGTTCTTAGGTTTGTTTTTTGTTGTCTTATACAAGTTAGGGAAAAGGAGAATTTATGGGTGTAAACAATTTCTTTAATCTACAGTTTACCATTACATGGATGACTGATGTCAGTTCTTCTGTCTATTTGTTGCTTTGCTTTTATTGGTTAATGAATAAATCTGTTTTGGCCTGTGGCTTAGCAGAATAGAGCAAGGTGGAAATGCCAAGCAGATAGAGGAGGGAAGAAGCCAGAGTCAGGTGAGAAGCCATGTAGTAGAAACAGGAGACAGATGCCTCTGCTGGAGCTCACCAAAACTTTTCCAGTAGGCTACAACCTCGTGGTGATACAAAGATTAATGGAAATGTGTTAGTTTAGTATATAAGAGCTAGCTAGAAAATATGCCTAAGCTATTGTCCAAGCAGTATTGCAAATAATATAGTTTCTGCATGATTATTTTGGGTCTGAGTGGCCTGGAACCAATGAACAGTCTCCAACAACAAATGGCATTTTGCTTTCTGATTCAAATGCAGATACCTTAGAAAGAATGTTTGAAGAAGTAAAGAAAGTTTTGTCTAAATGGGATTACAAATTGCTCCTGAAAAAATGCAAAGAGGAGATTCTACCAATTACCTGCCTTATAAAAAGGTTTATAGAAAATTGTAACACAAAATGTTCAAATTAGGAGAGACCTACTGCAGATTCTTAATGACTTTCAAAGATTGCTGGGAAACATTTCCAATCTATTACCCACTGTTGGCATAACACCTGATCTAATAATTCATTTAAACAAAACCTTAGATGGTGACAAATACTTAAATAGTACCAGGAAATTGATATCTTATACTGAAAAAGAGTTTACTTGGGTTGAAGAGAAATTATAGAAAGCACATGTGGACAAGGTGGATCCAAATCTTAATTGCATTCTAGTCATATTACCTTCCAGAATTTCCCCTACAGTAATTTTAATGCAGAGCAAAGGTATTATCTTATAATGGATGTTTTTACCACATAAATCAAGAGAAAAATTAAAAATTTTTGTGGAAAAGGTCTCTGAATTATATAATTAATAAAAGTAAAATTCACACTTTATCAACTAGCAGGAATAGACCCAGAAGAGATTATAAAGTCCGTTTTACTACTGAGGAAATTAAAATTTATGGGAAGACAATAAACCCTGGCAAAGAGCTTGCATGATTTTTTAGGAGAGGTTAGTAGCAATTATCCCAAAGGTGACAAAATTAACCTTATAAAGAGAACTACTTGAATTCTTCCCCACATTGTACATGACGCACCATTAACTGGAGCCTATACGTTCTGTACTGATGCAAATAAATAAAAAAAGTTTACAAATCCAAAGACTTAAGTAAGGTGGAACAAAGCCCTTATAATTCTGTCCAAAGGGCAGATTTGCAGCAAGCAGAAAGAGTTGACTTGCATATTGAAACCACTGAATTTATACCAGATGATACAGACTTGACTTCATTATTCATTCAGGTTCAAGATATAAACAGAAATACCCTTTGTCCTATATATATAAAACACATATCCAATCCCATACAGGTCTGCCAGGTCCTCTAGTACAAGGAAATGCAGAAATTGATTGGTTATTGATTAGAAATGTGCTGAAGGCCTCAGAATTTCATTAAAAATATGTCAATAGCAAAGGTTTAAAGAGAGAGTTTTCTATTGCATGGGAATAAGCTAAGAACATTATAAAGAGATGTCCTATTTGATCTTTCTATGACCAAACGCTATTGCCTGCAGGAAGTAACCCAGAGGGTACTCAAAGAAATGAGGTCTGGGAGATGGATGTGTTCCACTTTACAGAATTTTGACAATTGAAATATGTACACCACACCATTGATACTTATTCAGGTTTTCAATGGACAACTTCCTTGAGTTCAGAAAAGGTTGACTCAGTAATCATGCATTTATTAGAAGTTAAGGCCTTTATGGGTATACCTACACAAATAAAGATAGATAATGATCCAACATATGTCTCTAAGAGAATGAAACAGGTTTTTGCTTATTATAACATGAACCATGTTACAGATTTAACATACTATCCTACAAGTCAGTCAATTATAAAAAGATCAAACTGAACTATAAAGGATATGTTAAACAAAAAGAAGGGATGGAAAATACCCCTAGAAATATATTGCATAATTCTTTATTAACCTTGAAATTCTTTAACACTAATGAGATAGGAACAATGGCATCACAGAGACATTGGATAATAAAAAGAAGACTTCAGAGTTATATCAGCCAGTGTATTTCAAGGATGTGTTGACCTCACAATGGAAACCAGGAGATGTGCTACATTAGGGAAGGGGTTTCATTCTTGTTTCCACAGAAGAAAAAGTATGGATACCATCAAAATTAATAAAGATTCAGTTTGTAAAAAAAAAACCTCTTGAGAAAGAGAAATGACAGCTTATCCACTGATGTCACAATCATATGGGTGGTAAGAAAACCACCATAGAGTTGGGGTTATTGTTGTTTTAGGAAAATACTCATCTTGAAAATGTCAAGAGAGCCTGAACATTTAGCTGCCTAAAGAGGAAAAGGTAACTATCCAGAAAAGATCACTGAGCAAAGAGAAATATGATTTATGAGGATAAGTCATCTACAAGGTAAAATTTCATTACCTGAACATGTACATATCTCTACTCAAAAATCAAAGCTGGCTTTGGAGTTGGACAGTGGGTATTCTTCTCTAAATCCAAGAATGTTCTTTTTTTTTACTTAAATAAGCTTGAAGAAATTGATTTTTATTAATGATAATAAACAACAATGTTCCAAGGAAAGCAAGTTCAAAAGGTAAAAGAGTTCAGGAAATCACAGCGCTCCTTTCAGAAATAATTTCAGCAATATTTTCTAAATGTTTATACAATATAGGAAAAGAGCAAAAATAGGCCAGTTAAAGTCAGAGCTACATAATGATGTGAAATATATTAAAATTGGTGAACACCGGAATAGGACAAGAACAAACAGGTCAAAGGTAGTTCAAAGACATTCTTCTTCTGATAAAACACGAAACAGAGGAATATTGTTTTAAGATACATTCTGTATTAACCAGGAGAGAAAGAAAACAAAGTTTCAATAGTTTATTTGAAGGTAACTGGAATAGACTATGTACCGAGTTAAGCTGTTTGTTTGTTTTTTTTTTTTTTACTGTTAACGTATGCTCTACTTTTTGTAAGAAAATCAGTATGTGCAACCTGAGTGTAAGAAGTTTTGACTTAATTTTTTTGAGTAGAGTGTATCTGTTTTGCAGGAGAGATTTGATTTTCTGTCTAATTATTTAATAAATAATTGGCCTACATATATTTGAATGCACAGATGCTTATCTTATGGTTTGACTATGATTTAATACTGCTTTACCAGACTTTTCAAATAGTTTCGGCCTGGAGGGGATCATGTGGTAACTGGGAATGCTTCCAGCTACCTATCCTCCATATCCTTTAGACTACTATAAATCATGACCATTTTAAAATATTGTTTCTTTACTTTCTTGAATTGTATGATGTTTTAAAATTTTCTTGTATATTATCTGTCATGGTCTTAAAATAATGTATTTCTCTAAAAGGGCCTGATTATCTTGTTGTTGAGTAGAAGATCCTAGAACTAAGTACAGTTATTAATATTGAAGGGGTCATCAACTCTCAGATAACTTTTACCAAATAACAAGGAAATATAACTGAGCACACCAAAGCAAGTAAATATATATATATATATATATATATATATATGTACATTTTTATAATCTAACAATCCAGGTGTGTATTATCAATTATAAATTAATAACCTAAAATTTCAAAATTAATACATTATCATATGGGCCAATATAGACTCCTCTTCTTGCTCATCTTCAAATTCCTTCTTCAAGTGCATAACTGACTCACCATTCATTACTTTAAGTGCGAAATTCTAGTATACTTGTACAACAGTATCAGAATTATAGGTTTTTTAAAAAAAACGACTTAATGTTAATTTTCAAGTATTCAGTAGTTATATAATTTTCTGGCCTTAGTTTTATAGACTAAGCTAATACCCAAAATTTATTAGATGGGCACTTGTAACTAGTCCTGAAACTCAGGTTGTCCCACAGCACATATTACAGAAAGATAGACATAAGCATCCCTGATCTTAAGAGGAAAAACGTTAATTTCCTGCTATTATAATATTCATAGTAGATGTTACTAAACATGTAGATGAGATTTTCCTCTATTTTATGTTTGATAACTGTCTTATTCTGAGTGCTATACTTTATCAAGTGGATTTTTTTGATTGGCATTGTATTATTTATTTTCACATTATTGAAGCGGTAAAACATATGAATTGACATTTATTTTATAACCATTTTACCCTCTTAACAAACTCAAAAAAGTATTTTCATGAAATTCTGTTTGGTAAAGACACTTAAGGTCATGCTCAACCAAGAATGTTCTTAAAAGAAAAATTCAGAATTTCTGTCTCATATCAGGAACCATCTGGTATGGGAGAGAAAGAAGAAAGAATTTAGAAAAAACTTTTACCTCTTTCTATGCCTATTCTGTCTCTATCATACCTTCCATTGAATTTATTTATATATGAATAATGTTTAACTTTTCCACAATGAACAATGAATTTTCCTACAGTGTTCTTTTAAGTTTCTAGGAAGAAGATGTGGTACCACAACATTGATTCCACCTGGTTGATATGACATCATAATGCTGATAGCACTACTTTAAGAACTTCAAATAAGATCTTAAGAAAAACCCTACTGACTACTCAGAGACTACTTGCAATTATACCAGACAGTAATCTTAAAACTTCACCATCGTTTTATTTTTACAGGATCCCATAGAAAGAATAGCTAGAAACAATTTTAGAAGATGGCATCTCTTCTCCCAACAATATTTGTCATCAAGATTAGGGACATCAATTAGGGGTTTATTATAACTGGTATAGGGTTGGCAGTTGGAGTAGATATTATGTAGACTCAAGGATCTCTTTAAAAAAAGAGAAATTAGCCGGGCGGCGGTGGCGCATGCCTTTAATCCCAGCACTCGGGAGGCAGAGGCAGGCGGATCTCTGTGAGTTCGAGACCAGCCTGGTCTACAAGAGCTAGTTCCAGGACAGGCTCCAAAGCTACAGAGAAACCCTGTCTCGAAAAACAAAAAAAAAAAAGGGAAATTGGATGGGATAGTCGGTAGATTAGTGTGAGCTTACTTACACTAATAATAATAGTGAGTAATAAACTAAATACTTGTGAGCTATTATTTATAGACAATTTACATTGGTATAGATTCTTATATATTGATACAAACTCAAGTAATATTTATTATATTGAATATGCTCCTATTTCTGTTTTTAATATTTGTACACCCAGGCATGTTATTTTGCAATATTGTATACATGCATGCTTCTACTTCTGTTTAAGACATTTTGTATACTGATAGAATTTTAGGATATATTTATCATATTGCACTATATATATTTACCTCTGATCAAGATACTTATACATTGTTTACATTTTGAGGTCATTGACATCATTTACTGCACAGTTGTTTAAAGATTGCTTAATATTCTAATATGAAGTCTTAATCTTTAAGTTATATAAGTATCAAGAATTACAAGTCAATAGTCATCTAAGTTTGTCACACTTTTAGTTAGACTAATCAGGTTCTTTAGATATATAGAGATTGTATTCCACATAGATAGGTAATCTTCAGTCACTTCAAAGATCTGTAGAATAAGGCACTTAATTAACTGAGGGTTCTGTTGACATGAGACATGATTACTCCTGGTATCACCAATCTATTCCTGAGAGAATGTTGGGCACTGAAGACACTCCACTTGAAGCTTGTTTCCTTCTTGGCAAAACTGGCCTTTGGGCAAAGAACTGCCACTGACCACTGACAAAATGCATGGTGTCTAAGCAGGACAAGCAGGATATAAGAAAAAAGACTGCCAAACCTTGCCAAGACAGGGTAAGACAATTCTGAAATACTTCCTGTCCCGAAAATGGTCTGTCAGTTACTCTAGGCCTTAGCCAAAGTTGGTTGCTCCAACATTGCAAATGAGACTTTGGATGATTGCCCAGGTAGCCAGTTGTCTCTTTCATTTATTGCACATTTTGGAAGTTGCTTGATTGTATTTCCTGTTTACTCAAGTAATATTATTTCCCTTCTTAGGTCTTTGATGGGGTAGAAGACTAGATAGTTGTAGTTACTTTCCTCTCATGACTTGGTCAAGCCATTTCTAACACAAGACTTAGACTCCTTAGGATAGGATAATTATTGAAACATTTAGCATATGTTTCTTGCTTGATATTGTTTATGCTGGTTGTAATTCTAATTTTTATACTTGATGTTTGTTCTTATTGTATATAATATTGTATTAGGCTTAGAACTCTCTTATTTAAACAAAACGGGGAGGTGCTATTGAAACTCAGCCAATATAGCCTTTAAGATACAAGCCCACTTGGGCATGGTCTCTTACACTATAAATGCAGTTGTAAAGTTAGTGTGCCCTCATTCTTTCTCTCTAGGCTACTCTGCTCCTTTATTCAGTTCCTGTTCCCCACCCATGCAGAGAACTATGCTCTGCAAGGTTACACTCAATAAGTGCCATTTATTATACTCAGTTCTGAGCTAGTGTGGGACTACTTTATAGCATGCATATTCATCAACCCTTCTTTGTCTTATGTATTAGAAATATGCCCAATGTCCACCAATGAAATACTTTTTATTTACTGTGATGTATTCATGCAGTAGCACACCACTCAATAAAGAAAATAACAAATCACTGTAATCCATAGTACAAATGAGTTTCAAAGACATTAAAATCAGTGAAAGAGGTCCAATATAAAGAGAGAAACTATCATGCTAGTATTTCTGTGTATACAACAAGATGCTAAGTAACACCAGATGATAGAAATTAGAGCAGCCACTGCTGTTGGGTGAGGAGGAGGTGGTATACATTAAAGGACACAAGATAATCGCACATGTCTTCTCTTAGATATCAGGAAAACAGTGTGTAAATTTGTCAGTAATCAATGAATTGCATTCTTAAGATCTTTAAATTTCACTGGATATAAATTCTGTGTCAATTGAATACTACCATTGTGAATGAAACTTCAGCACTCATCTCAGGACAGGAGGTAAACTTGGAAAAGAAAGGGCTTGATGATGGACAGATATGAGAGAGAATGTTTCTATGCTGAATTGTTTACTTCTTCACAACTCTCTTATTTTAGATTCTGTTCCTTGCAACCAAATCTGAATCTAAATGACATTTAAATACCTAAAGCTATACTTTCTGAATGATTAACTATTATTCCATTAACATCATAGAGTTGCTTTGAAGATTTTAAGAAGTAATATGAATGTGAAAAGGCTTTGAAATATGCAAAAGCTATTTAATAACATAGAATTCATATCAATCATTCTGATAAAATTTTCAAGTAGAGATTTGGGACATTTCCATGGAGTTCATAAAGCTGATTATCTATTAAACAAGATAATATATTAATGCCATTTAAGGCAACTGCTAAGAAAATTCTTCCTTTATTCCTGGTATACTCATATCTGACCCAATCCTCTTCCAAATGGTAAATACTATTAGCATCACCTTGATGTCTTTATTCATTGTATAGCTTAGTTCCTGTTATATCTGACTTGCCATGTAAGGTTACCTGGAAAGAACACAGATGTAGAGCGTGAGGAACAGGTTGATGATTCAGTGTTGTTAGCCTAGGAAATACATGTGGAGAACCAGAAAAGGTACCCTAGGAGTACCTCCAAAATTGTGAGGAAACAAGGTGAAACAAGGTGAAACTTTTGTCATTAGATGCCAAGATCCTTTCACATACCAGAGTATGCTAACATTAGGGAGAAATGTCACAGAACTGGCAGGGTAGGATTTCATTTGTAAATTAAGATTCCCAGAGGAAAGCCACACATGTGTTTAAGATTCTAAAAAACTGACTGATCAATTAGAATTTTATAATTATGAGTTCCTGGGGGGTTAGACTCATGCCAAATTATCATGAGCTAGCTTTAGAGTTATTAATAGCCATCCATTGTCCACCTCTGTGGCTAATCTAATGTCCTTGTGACTATCACATGAATCTTTGAAGTATTTATTAACTTAAAAGAACACCAACTTCACCAACTCAAAAATGCCAGCACACACTATCTGAAGCCTATAGTAGAAATTTCATGCACACACTGTTCCATAACCAATCAACTGAAGTTCTCACCAATGTATTTGAAAAGTGTCTTGATGTATGACTTTTGGTTCTATGAACCTGTCACCACAGTGAAACCTGGTGTTTCATGTAACCTGAGTCTACGTTCTCACTTAATTCATATTGGCTCAAGAAAAAAAAAACTGTTTTGTTCCTTTTAATGTGAGAGCTATGTTTTGCATACACACATTACAGAAGTCCTATTCATCAGTGTTATACACTACAGATCACTAGAGAAGAGATGTAAAATAGCCCAATACTCCAAAATACTGATACCTATGACATGATAGAAGTCAAATAAACAAAAAAACATAAGCATGTAGATTTTGACTTGTGCCTTCACTGATTATGAAAGTCAGATTCAAGTTCTTGTCATTTTAGGCATGCTGTATATAATTTCACATTTCTAATTTTATTCCACACTGGAGTTCACTTTCTTGCCCCATAACTTCTTCACAGCATTTTTCATCTCTGCATTCCTGAGTGTGTAGATGATGGGGTTCAGCATGGGGGTGATGACAGTGTAGAACACAGCCACAAGTTTGTCTTCAGTGTAGGTAGAGGCAGGTCTCAAGTAGAGGAAAATGGCAGGCCCAAAGAACAAAACAACCACCATGATGTGAGAGGCACAGGTAGATAGGGCCTTCCGCCTCCCCTCAGCAGAATGATTTCTCAAGTTGAACAGTATGACAACATAAGAGGACACCAAGAAAAGGAAGGAAAATACAGAGAATAATCCACTGTTAACAAACATAATAACCCCAACCACAAAGGTGTCAGTGCAGGCCAGCTTAAATAAGGGATGGAGATCACAGAAGTAGTGGTCAATCACATTGGGACCACAAAATGGCAAGGGGAGAGTGATAAAAATCTGAATTATGGAATGAAAAAAGCCCCCCACCCAGGAACCAGTCACCAGATGGTGACACATACTCCTACTCATGATAGATGTGTAGTAAAGAGGTTTGCAGATGGCCACATAACGGTCATAGGCCATCACTGTAAGCAAGAGGATCTCAGTTACCCCAAAGAAATGGAAGAAGAAAATCTGAGCCAGACAGCCCTTCAGGGAGATGGTTTTAACTTTGGCAAGTAAGTCAGTGATGAACTTAGGGACAACAGTAGAGGAGTAGCAGATCTCCACCAGGGACAAGGAGCTGAGGAAGATGTACATGGGGGAACGCAGACTCTTACTGATGTTGACTGTCACAACAATGAGGCCATTTCCCAGCACTGTGGCCAGGTATACGGGAAGGAACAGCACAAAGCACATTTTCTGTACTTCTGGATCCTGGAAAAGGCCAGTGATGATCAGTTCAGTCACGTTATTTACGCTGACCATGGTGTCAGTTCAGGGATGCCAGAAACCAGTAGCTGGGGGACCTGTAATAAAACAAGTAGTAGCTGTGACATTATCCACAATGTTAATATCACATCAAAGAGTGAAAACTGCTTACAATATGCTTAGGTAAGCTTACTGAATATTACACATTGTCTATCTAACAATTCATTTTAATTAAATTACTTTTCATTATTAGAAAATGAAAATCAGTAGAAAATGAATAGTTAGAGAAATCAATATTTATTTGCCAAAGATCACATAGAATATGGTAAAACTTAAGACTCAGACAAGTGCTTCTGACTGTGGGATTCTCTCTAATCCACACAAGATATTCAAAAAGCAGTGGAACACTCACGTGGAAAGCCTGTTCGTGTCAATTGCATAGCATTTCAATAGAGGCCCTCCCACTAGGAAATCCCCTGGGTACATCTATGACTGACCCGTGTTCCTCATCTTTCTTTTTGGCACCTCAGTGTTGGAGGAGCTCCTTCCACTCCTTCAGCCTTCACCTCAGGAACTTAGTTTCTCACAGATCATTCTCCGCCAAAGTCCCCTGCACTGTCTTCTTACCTTGGCTACACACACTCTTTCCCCTCCAATAATGTAAGCAGATATGGGCCCTGTATACAAGTTTTGAGGGTGTGGTGTCTAGAGACCAGGACATTCTGGCTTTAGTTGCATCTTATCCCAAGTGTACTTTCAGTGATGTCACCTTGGTTGATGGAAATGGGATCAGGTTGTGGGGACAGTATTTGAACTTTGGAAACGAGCAACACTTCAGAGCCAAGGACAATGGCGCTGGGTTTTGATTCTACTGTATGTACTGGCTTTGTGGGAACCTAGTCTGTTTGGATCCTCACCTTCCTAGACCTGGATGGATGGGGGAGGACCTTGGACTTCCCACAGGGCAGGGAACCCTGACTGCTCCTTGGATTGGAGAGAGAGGGGTAGTGGGGAGGGAGGGAGGGAAAGGGAAATGAGAGGAGGAGAGGAGGTAAAAATTTTGTAAAATTATATAATTTAATAAAAAATTAAATAAAAATATTGCTAAAGGTGTGTAGGAGAGCATTTCCTCTCTACCCCTGATGTCTCCTTCCAAGGAGGGGATGCTGTAGACACATAACTATAACATAGTTAGCCATACCCTAACATAGATGTGTGGACTGAATTTGAAAGGAAAAATTGGGTACACCCAGCTGGGCTTTTCCCCTCTTTTTGTGTGAAATGTTCCAGGATGAACTTCCAAATCTACTTCAGGGACAACTTCTGTCTGAGTGCTACAGAGAGAGTGTTCCCTTTGATGGGTGTATCCAAAGCTTCCACAGCTGGCTGGATGCAGCCAAAATGCTGCAGATAGCTGTATGTCTCCTTCTGCAAAGGTCACTGATAACTAATATAAGACCATATTTGTTGCCATCTTTGTAAGAAAGAAAGGCAATCTTCCTCAAACTCAAATGCTATTTTTGTTAAGTTAGCCCAACACCCATATAAACAAAATGACAAACCAAATTTATCAGACACAAAAACAATGTTCTCATACTTTCTAAAGCAGGAAAAAAGGGCAAAGCATTAAATATACATAAAAAATGTTAAAATATTCTGTCTACTCAAACAAGAGTCACAATAATATTTTAGGAAGAATATCTCTGTGTGGCAGAAATAAAAGGCAAGACTTCAGAAGAGAAAGAGAAGTCAGAAATTCATAGAAGCAAAAAGAAACTGACTCAAAGAGCTAATGCTCTTAAAGAAACCTTATTCAGCTTCAAAATTACATTTAAATTGAAGGACACAACAAGGAATATGCTCAAATTCATCGTGGCATGTGCTATGAAATAAGAATAATTTGGTTCAAGGCTTTTGAAACAAGAATATCTGGTCACCTGAGAAATCAAGTTGCTAAATAGAGAGACAATGCAGAATCACTTTACCACATCTTCACTCAGAAGCAAAAAGATATGGAACGGTTAGGAGTGCAAATGTTGGGACTACATTGTGTTTTCACAGAAGACCTAAGAGCAAGTAAGACCTAGAACATGTTCCAATGATCCCATTACCCTCTAAGCTGCCTGATTTTAGAGTTCTGGTGTCATTCACATGCCTATCTCATTTCCCATATCCGACCAGCATACCACATTAATTTCACCTGTACGCACACCAGATCCCCAGTGTGTTCTTTCCCACCCATCCTGGTGTCATGTCCTCACACCCAGAAAGCTGACAACTAAATTACCAAAGTCCTCCACTCTCCAGATACCCTGCCCCATTCTTCCTGTAATGGAAATCCGAAAATTGCTTTACTACACCCTTCCTTCCTCAGATCACTCTGATGCTTTGGAATAACCAGGACAAGCCCGAGTCCCTCTAACTAGTGCTTAATGACTTGTCACCTGGAAATAACCAGGACAAGCCTGAGTCCCTTTAACTAGTGTTTAAAGATTTACCACCTGGAAACAACCAGGACAAGCAGGAGTCCCTCTCACTAATGTTTAATTATTTGCCACCTGGAAATAACCAGGGCAAACCTGGGTCCCTCTAACTGTCTTTTAATGGCTTTCATATATGAGCCACCTCAACAATTCTTTTATTGACCAGAAAACTTCAACTTAAGTATTTTGAAGTTAGTGTCCTCTCTGCCTCTATAAACCTACACTGTTCATTGCACCAGAAACACCCATTCCTTGTCCCTTCTGGTCCTAGACATCTTCTAGGATCAACTGCAGTCCTGTAGGTTCAGTGAGTTTGCATTAATTACATGATCTCATATTACATCTTCTCTAAACACTGGGGAAATGCTTCAACCATTTTCCTTACATACAAATATAAACGCATTTCTTCTCTACTAAATCTTACCAACTATTCCCTACTGCCTTCAGCATGAGTTTTGATATCTTTAGAAGAAATGTAAAGCCCTTCTTAAGCTGACTGTAAACTCCATGCACCCTTATTGTCGTCTGCTACCTTAACACTATGAGTCTTTATTCTAACTTAAAATGCTCTTACCTCTTTCTTTGGTATTCCTTCTAAGTTGTACAAAGAACATCACTGCTATGAGAATAAAACTCTGTAGAATTCTGTCTCCTTAGTACCCCATATTTGTCTCAAAGAAATTAATATGATCTCTTATTATTTCATATCCCTTACTAAGAAATAAATTGTCTAATGTTGAAATTACAATTATTTTTGCAATTGTTTGCATCTTGTGTTAATAGAAAACTTCCTAACATATCACACCTTTATAAGTACTCTATATGAATTAACATATTTAGCATGTACAACAGACCTGTAAAATTGGTGTGATTTTTATCTTTCCCTTTTTACAAATGAAAAAACATAAACACACAGAAGTAAATTAGACAGTCTAGGTTTACACAGCAGTACAGCCAGGATTTGAAAACTGGCAACCAGAGTACAACACCTATGCTCTTTAACTATGACACTGTACATAGTAAGGACATGGCATGTATATAGCATGTAAGTAAAGAGAAATAAAAATGACCAACTATTAGAAGCAGGGCATATATTTATTTGACAAATCAAACACATAATTCTTGTCTTATGTTCTATTGAAATATTCCTAATTCATTACAAAAACAAAGGTAAATTTACTAGAACCATTCTGAGACACTCAGAGATGAGAAAATTCATGTAAGGATCCATGTTTTCAAGCTTTATCAACAAGAGGAAGAATACATTGGTAGCTTTCCTCTATGAAAAGTAACTCTTATTTACCTATCTACCATCTGAGACTTTTCTTATTTCTTCTCTCTCTAACGCACACTTCTTTGTTCCTACTCCTTCCCATAGCAGACAATAAATATATCCTTTCAGTCCACAATGGTGCCTCACATAGAAATATAGAAGACAAAGTGATCCAGATATAGAAGCACAAATCAGTAGGTGAGTATAAAAACTATATATCAAATAATTTCTTTGAGTTTGCATTACACCAAGTGGTAACATGCCTGAGAAAAAAATAGAAAGAAGAACTTTGTGTATCAATTATGCCTGATCACTATGTGAAGCAATGGGACTTCTATTTTAATTATAAGCTCCAACTTCCTTAAATTCAAATGTTACCTCATAAGAACCCCCAAATTACAAAGGACTTTAAAAATAGATAGACTCTGTAATGCTGTGTAAAATTATCAATTTAAATAACAACTGTCTCCAAAAATTTATATCCAAAAGAAACTGCCTCATTTAACAAATAAACTCTGTCTCTGGGAGAAAAATTCATGTCCAGCATTATGTGGTTGCTAGGATACTTTGCACTTTGCCTCCTGGCAGATCACCTACCTTTAAGTCAGAAGAGCTGCTGTGTGCTTGCTTTGCCTTAAAAAAAAACAAATTGTAGAACAGTAGGGAATTCGAAGACACTCAAGATGCACCCAACATGAAATTTATAATGCAGTGAGATGGGGATGACCTCTATATTCTTCATTTTAAATCATGTTCTTAGCAAATGAAGTTATTTAACTAAGAGCACCACCCAACAGATATCTCACCAACTGCATGATGCACCAAATCCAGATCAATATCAGATAAATCTTTTAAGGGTGATACAGAAATAATTCAGGGAGATATTTTACTTTCTACTCATAGATGGAGTGACATAAACTGAGAGAGGTTATGTCCACATTCTAGTTATTTCCAATTACTAGCTCAAAAACCAGTGCTTCTTCATAACATCTGGCTCCTTAAAGGAACTGTGTGGTGGGTACAACTATGACTCAAGATGTGACCTATCCTCAAGGATAAATCACCAGTGGTCTTGGGAGCTTTATAAAGTAACAAATATAACACGTAAGACAAATCACAAAGAAAATTCAAGGTGTTAGAATAGATGATAATATTTGAATCTAAGAAATAAGAGCCACAAAAAGCACCTGAAATGTTAAGATCCTGTTGCATTGCAGGAATCCTACCTCTTCACTCAGACTCCAAGAGTTGTGATTAAGTGCTCAAAATTTTGAACTATTTAAAACAAATGAAGCTATACACTGTAATCAAGAGACCAACTTCCCCATAGAATTCCTGTTCTCTAGAGTAAAATTTTGCCAAATGAAGTATGATGCAAGGGCAGGATCAGACAGCTTCAATTAATTTCATGCATAGCCATACAATTTTAGTGATGCAATGGAAAGGTAATGAAAGAAACAAATTAAGTGTATTTCCCCCATACATTTCCACTGAAAATAAATACCAGATTAAAAATAAAATAGCCCAAAGGTGCTAAATCAGGATAAGCAGTTGATGAACTATGCCACTATACTCATACCATCTCTCCTCCCTGATTCTTCTATATGAAATGAAAATGTTGGCTTTGCAGACACCTCTAACCCCTGTTGATGTTTGCTGTAGCCATGGTCACCTTCACCATGATCATTGACATTGTGGCTGACAGCAAGCCCTTGGGCCACATCTTCATCGAGCTGTTTGGAGACAGTTCTCTAAAGGCAGCAGGAAAATTTTGTGCTTTAAAAACTAGAAAGAAAGGATCACTCCTTTTTACAGAATTCTTCCAAGATTCTTATTCCAGGATGACAACTTCACGTGTTATAAAGTAGCATGTCCATCAATAGGGAGAAATTTGAGGATGAGAACTTCAGCCTGAAGCAAACAGGCACTGGCATCTTGCCCATGGAAAATGCTGGACCAATCACCAGTTGTTCCTAGTTTTTCAACTGCATTCCAAGACTGAGTGGCTAGATGGCAAGCGACTGATCTTAGTGAAAGTGAAGAAGACATGAGCACTGTGGAAGCCACAAAGAGTTTAGGGTCCAAGAATGGTAATACCAGGAAGAATATCTCCATTGCTGACTATGGACAACTCTAATTCTTTTAACTTTCAGACATATTACCCACAAGACCATTCCTGCTGTAGTTCAGGAAAGCACCTCTGCCCCATCTACTCACATACCAGAATCACCACTCGCACTAAAATTCTTTAGAATCCATATTATCCTCATCCCTCTCCAAGTCCAGTTGGATTGTGGAGTTGTTTATTATTATGAATCAAAACTAAACAGGAAAATACATACATACATATTGGAAACAATTCTTCTCAAGAAGGAAAGCAATACTTCACAAAGCAGGTGGTTTAAAGTAGGACTCTACAGGTTTTCTGTATAAGAAAAGGAAATAAAGTCATCCCAGGTAGAGCAACTTCTTGGGGAATAGATGGTCACTTGTGAACATTCATCCATGAACAAGAAACAGCAGAGGCATCAAGAAAACAAAGACTCCATGCTGCCATTAAAGACACTATTCGCCTACAGCTTCAACCAACACATACAAAAAAGAAAAATAGGAAAATTTATAAGATTTAGTGGCACCAAAGATGTTCCATCTCTCTACTAAGAAAGGATTTTTTTAGTTCCATCCATCCATTTACCTTCAAATTTCATGATTTTATTCTTTAACAGTCATACGATATTTCATTGTAAATATGCCACATTTTCTTGCTCCATTCTTCTGTTAAGGGACATCTAGGTTTTTTTCCAGTTTCTAGGTATTATGAGTAGAACAGCAATGAACATGTCTGAGCAAGTTTCCTTGTGGTATAATGGAGTGTCTTTTGGGTATATGCCCAAGAACAGTACAGTTAGATCTTGAGGTGAATTGATTCCTATCTTTCTGAGTAACTGTCATACTGACTTCCATGGTGGCTGTACAAGTTTGTAACCCTATCAGCAATAGATGAGTACTCCCCTTATTTCACATGCTTTCCAGCATTGTGTTATTGATCTTAGCCATTTTGACAGGTATAAGATGAAATCTCAGTGTACTGTTGATTTACATTTCCCTCATGGCTAAGGATGTTGAACATTTATTAAATATTTCTCAACTTACATTTCTTTTATTGAAAATTCTCTGATTAGATCTGTACCCCATTTTCAACTGAATTATTTGGGTTTTGGATATCTTAGCTTCTTGACTTCTTTATATATTTTGGATATCAGCCCTCTCTCAGATGCAGAGTTAGTAAAAAATCTTTTTCCATTCTGAGGATGCCTCTTAGTCCTCATGATATGTTCTTTGTCTTGCAAAAACTTTTTAATTATTATGAGGACCTGCTTATTAATTACTGATATTAGTGTCTGTATTGACAGTGTTCTGTTCAGAAAGCCATCTCCTGTGCCAATATGTTCAAGGCTGTTCTCCACTTTCTCTCCTATCAGGTTCAGTGTATCTGGTTTTATGTTGAGGTCTTTGATCCACTTAGGGTTGAGTTTTGTCCAGGGTGCTGAGTATAGTCTATTTGAAATCTTCTACATACGGACATAAATCCACATACCTATAGATACCTTATTTTTTATAACAAAGACAGAAATTGACACTGGAAAAAAAGACATCACCTTCAACAAATGGTGCTGATCAAATTGGAATGTGTACGTACTTTTAGTATCATCTTCATTTATAAATTTGAACATTGTAAGAGGCCGTAAAGTAATTTCTTAAATGCCAAAATGTCACAAGAACTGAAATTGTTCACAGGAATTGTCTAGTGATCATAATTGGTATATCATACAAGATCCTAAGAAATAATCAGAATAACAGAAAAATCCTTGGATGCAATTTAAATGATACATTTTCCACATAAGAAGGGATAATCAGATTGTTAGCCTTATCCTCCAATATCTCCTGATTAATTCCTCTGACTTGTTCCCTTTCTAAGCTAAATGTAAAGAACTTCCTTTTTAAGTTATTATCCTGAGGTATTTAAATAAATAAAACAAAGTAAATTTACTCAAAGGGTATTCATAAAAATATTCACCTTATACTGGGTGCAGCTGGGTTAAGAAATTTCTTCTAATGGTTTGCATTGCTTCATAATAATTACAAATGTAAACAATAATTAAAGGTTCAAAATAGCTAGTAGAGATGATGAGGAATTTTTCCAACATGAGAAATGCTAAGTGATCAAGGTGATACACATGACAATTTCCCCGATCAGATAGATTACTTTACATTTCATACATGTATTGAGATTATTATATTCTACCCCATAAATTTGTTACTATTTCTTTTAAAAACACATGTTTTTTTTTCTTTTGGAGAAAAAATACATTTTTTCTTCTTTTAATTACATTTCTCCTTTTGCTTTCCTCCCACCAAATCTTCCAATTAACTTTCCCCTCTCTCCTTCAAATTCATAGCCTCTTTTTCTCACTAATCATTATTGCATGCACATGTGTATATATATATATATATATATATATATATATATATATTCCTAAATATAACTCGTTCAGTCTGTAAAATGTTACTTGTATGTATGCTTTCAGGGCTGACCTAAAACTACAAATTTTTAATGGGCTTTACATTTTTACTTGGCTTGAATATTCAAATCACTCAAGGCATGATAAAAGCAGTTATCAGGAAGATAATCAAGTTCCATAAACTTCCAGAGGGGCAGATCAGCATTGTGTTTGCATGCTACACTAGCTTACCATGGAGTTTTGACCTATTAATAAGAATCACAGAAGCAGCAATGTGATATCCTTATGTCTATGACCACCATTTTATAATATCTCACATAAAATAGATTCATGCCAATGATAAATTACATATTTTAAAATAAATCCCTTCCTTTAGCTGTCTTTCACTCCATCCCTAGGGGTTTTTTAGTTGTTTATATGTTATATACCAATCTCAGTTCCCCCTCCCTCTTTTTCTCCTATTCCCCTCTTTTCCCCCCCAAACTGACCTCCAATATGCCCTCAGAGAGGTCAAGGCCTCCCCTTGGGAAATCAACTAGGACTGTCCTGTTCCCTCATTGAGGCAGGGCTAAGGCCCTTCCCCTCCCCCATGACTAGCATCCCTATGTTTTTCTGACCCACAACTTTCTCATGGCATTTTTCACCTCTGAATTTCTGAGTGTGTAGATGATGGGGTTTAGCATGGGGGTGATGACCGTGTAGAAAACAGCCACAAGTTTGTCTTCAGTAAAAGTAGAGGAAGGCCGCATGTAGAGGAATATGGCAGGTCCAAAGAACAAGAAGACCACAGTGATGTGAGAGGCACAGGTGGAGAGGGCCTTGCGTCTCCCCTCTGCAGAATGATTTCTCAAGTTGACAAGGATAATGACATAGGAAGACACCAAGACAAGGAAGGAACACAGAGCAATTAAGCCACTATTAGCCATTACAGTGACACTCTCCACAAAAGTATCAGTGCAAGCCAGCTTGAATAGCGGCTGGAGATCACAAAAGTAGTGATCAATCACATTGGGACCACAGAAGGGCAACTGAATAGTGATAAGAACCTGAATTAGAGAATGCAAAAAGCCCCCCAGCCACGAAACACCCACCAGCATGTGACACACTTGATGACTCATGATATTCATATAGTGAAGAGGTTTGCAGATGGCCACATAGCGATCATAGGCCATCACCACAAGCAAAAATATCTCAGCAACTCCCCAAAAATGGAAGAAGAATATCTGAGCCAGGCAGCCCTTCAGGGAGATGGTTTTAATCTTCACAAGTAAGTCAGTGATGAACTTAGGGACAACAGTAGAGGAGTAGCAGATCTCCACCAGGGACAAGGAGCTGAGGAAGATGTACATGGGGGAATGCAGACTCTTACTGACACTGACTGTTGTGACAATGAGGCCATTGCCCAGCACTGTGGCCAGATACACAGGAAGGAACAGCACAAAGCACACCTTTTGCACCTCTGGATCCTGGAAAAGGCCAGTGATGATCAGTTCAGTCACGTTATTTGCCTTGCCCATGTTTTCAGTTCAGGAGTGAACATCAGGCAGGGACCAGCCTGAAATTAAAAAAAAAAAATGTAGCACCAGTTTACACCATTTACAGGATCTCAGAGGAAGCAAACCACTTACTAATCATTCCTTTACCCAACAGTTATTAATTCAGAATTCAACATGGCACTCTAACATCTTACATTATACTTTACTTAGTTTTATCACTGGAAAACAGAAATTCAGAGGAATGATTGCTTGCTCATAACCACACAGGCAAAGGTCACTTCTGGGTCCAGGACCATTCTCTCTAGCTTCTGGTACATATTTATGACAGTGTATTCTGAATTTGGGCAGTCTTCCATGCTAAGAACCTGCATTTGTACTCCTTTACTGTATTTTGATACTTCTTCTTCTTGGAGAATTGGCATATTTCTTCCCTCTATTTTTTGTTTCTTTCTTCTCTTTCTCAAGAAGTATCCATTTCCTGTTGTATTAATGTATTAATGCATGTGAAAATATCTCACCAGTTATCAAGTAAATTCCCATAAATATAAAAAGAAATATGCACTGTAAAAATTAATCAACATTTTTTACTTGGAAAGATGATTAGCAAACAAGCGATAACAAGTACTAATGTGGAAGTTATGGTTGGCCTCATGTTTAGTTGTTGACTTGAAGACCAGAGAACAAACTACTGTCAAATGGATACACAGGCACTTCCACAAGTGAGTTGAAAAGAAGTTTAACCCAACACAAGTATTGGGAGCAGTGTATCAAAGCCATTTAATAAATCTTTCCCAAGCTCCACATTCAAGAGCACAACCTTGATATCCTTTTGTCAGTCAAAGCCACAGTATTTACATATTGTAAATCACCAAACACAACAAATCATTTTATTTTTATTAAGAAGACTCATTTTCCCTGTCTCGAAAAACCAAAAAAAAAAAAAAAAAAAAAAAAAAAAAGAAGACTCATTTTCAATCACACAGCTTGGTAGAGACTATCTAAGAGAGATTTTCTTCCCTGTTAAAGTAAAAATGCACTTCAGTCACACCCCAACGGAGAGCTAAGTGGACTTAGAAGAGGAGAATAGGCATACACAGTAGGTCCCTACTCGCTCCTCCTCCTCATGAGTATTTCAGATAGCATGCTTTTTCCTTGAAGCATCTATATCTGTGATTGTGTATATCCAATGCTGCCATGCCTGTGTGATGTTGTTCGAACTCACGAGTAAACTACACAACAGTTCTTTGGACAGAGGTAAACCACCATGTCCCTTATCATCTTTGTCAACAAGGCAATGCTTTCTGCTCACTCAAGTGCCTCCCTTCTTAATTACTTCAGCCTTCATGGGGGCAAGAGCAGGTATACTAAGTTTCCCACAAACATAGAATGTATGAACTGATGCCGCTTTACAACAGGATAAACTAAATCATCTAAGTACGTACCAAGCCTATGGTGAAACTATATAGCTACCCAAATAGGAAGCACACTCTCTTAACTTTATTGAGCAAGCAAGCAATGGTTATGTGACCAAAACAAGAAATGAACCAGTTATTCATTAACAGAATCCATAGACAAAGGTATAAAAGAAGAGTTCAAATTAAATATGACCACTGTTAGAAATTTTAGGTATATTTACCTAAATAAGCACATAACTCTTCTGTGAGCTTAAACACAATTTAATCTTGATCTACTACAGAAATTAATATAAATTTACTAGAACAAATATAAGACATCACTTGATGATAGAAGAATTGTGGAACCCCACCGTGTTCCAGGCTTCATCCATAACTCCTTTGGGAATGTTCCTTGCCTCTGAAAATTACTCTCTCTCTCTCTCTCTCTCTCTCTCTCTCTCTCTCTCTCTCTCTCTCTCTCTCTCTCTCTCTCTCTCTCTCTCTCTGTCTCTCTCTCTCCTGCCTGTTCTTCTTCTTCCTCTCCCTGTCCCCATTCACCCATTCAAACTCCCTCTGCCACTGAGATGGTAAGAAATACCTCCTGCTTTGCTTCATACTAGAACAAATGATAGAATATAGACCATGACTAATGAAAAATATGAGATCCCTTAATGTACTAATGTGACTGACCTTGGAGTGAAGTAAAGAACCTCTACCAATAAAGGCCCCAACCTGGCAATCCCCAAATAGTACATTATAGTATGCATAACTGTAAAGAAATTTCAGTATCATCACATTTCATGCTTTGGATTTTATACCATAAGAAAAGTTAGTTCATTGTTCTCTACTCAACCACCTCTTCATCTCGAAAGTGAATTCTTATGGCTCTAATAAAATTAACTAGCTCAAAATCCTATGTCAGCTAAAAAACTCTGCACCTTGCTACTAGTCACACCACCTACCTTATATCAGAACAGCTGCTGTGCTCTTATACATTCTTGGAACAACAAATAATAATGAATAGCATGAATTTCAAATACACTCAATGTGCCTCCAAGTCAGCATGATGTTAGGTACCCTGCTGGAACACATCACTATTCATGGTTTGTTCAGACTTAGGAAAACTCGAGTGGGAAAATAACTGAATTTCTTGCCTGAAAATGCTGGTCCTGGAGCAAGCAAGATCTGTGGGCTGTTACCACCCAGCTGATTGAAGACTCTCCGCTCATACTCAACTAAGCCACTCTGGGGGTAGTGCTGAAAAGAATTTAAAGAAAGATTGTTCCAACTCCTTCTTTTTGTATATGAGGTGGCACAGGCTAAGAGGAGACAATTGTCTTTCCAACACACTCTAATAATTTCTGGCTACTATGTTAGAAATCATTATTCTGTCAAAAAGCACTAGACTATCATTGGTGATACGAGGTGATTATTGTTACTGTAGTTAAGGAGTCAGCTTTGTCTCCTAGAACATATCATCAAAAGGATCCTGGCAGCTTTTCAAAAGAAAACACAGTAGGCAGAGTCTAATTTAAATCACAAAAGGGGAAAATTCACAGCATCTGCATTTAGATTTGTAATTCTGAAGAAACAAAATCCTTAAGAATAGTAAACTCGGAGTCTCTGGATCCTGTTTTAATAAATAACTACCCACCCACACCAAGTGCAAGCATTGCAATAGAATTCCCACATACTAGGACTGTTTTTAGTAAATCAGCCCTTATGTTATAACCAAGAGACCAACTTCTCCACGGAATTTCTTTTCCCTAGAGTAAAATTTGCAAATAAACTTGAAAAAAGTTTCAAAATCTATTCCAATTATTTTTTTCTGTGACTTCCATGTTGTTTTGCACACGCTAGAGAGAAAGAACACACCAGAGAGAAAGTGCTGAGAGCCAGGCATGCAGGGGCCATTTGATTAAACTTACCAACTGAAAATTAATTCCAGATGAATAAGAAAAGAAAAGAAGACCACTGGACACTGGTGTGATCAGACTGGACTCACTAGCCACCTTTAGCTGTGCCACTCCACTTCCCTTTCTCATTTTCTTTCGTTTAAATTTCTCATAATGTCTTATCATAAGAGTCTACCAAGCCTATTATTGCTAAATCCTTCCCTCAAACTCCACCTCCATGCCTTTGTGTGTATTCTTTTATTTCTAAATAAAAGCATTTAGTCTCTTTGTAGCTCTTTTTGTCTGTCAACAACAGTTGTCCAGTCATGAAATATAGCACGAACTTCTTCTGAAACAGAGGTGGTTTGTTAATCCATCCATTCATCCATTAATTAATACAATACTGAATCCTATGATGTTCTAAATTCTGCTATAGGTACTAAACAATACACTGTATAAAAATAAAGTCACTAAACCTCATGAATGGAGCATCCTTAATTTTCCTTTTAGGATATAACTGAGTTAGAGAGGAAATGAAAAAAAAAATGATTCCAGACAGTCAACTCAATCCTTTCAAGGTCAGAAAAAAATAAATATGAGAAAAATACTAGTGGAGAAGAGCACATGGTAAAACCTTATTGTGGAAGACATCACACAGTTTTGCTCAACAACATAGATAAATGAATCTCAAGCCCTCCCTACAGCATAGCTTTCCTGGTTCCAGAAGGTGCTATGCAGGCTGCTGGAGAGAAAAGGCGACCGTACATGCGGCAGTGCTGGCACACTGGGAAAAATATGCAGAATGGTGCTATAGTGAGTGATGGCTACGGAGTGAACGCCTGGCCTCTGAATAGATTTGAGACCTGTTCCACTGCAGGGAATTCACGCCTGATCAAAAGCCGATAGCTAGGAGGGTCAAAGACCCTAAGGTAAAAATTATTGTGGTCACTTGTTGTTGTTGCTAAATGGTCATGTAGTCAAACTACCTTCTAAATATTATGTTTGTGATTATACCCACTGTGATGGCTATTCTCGGTTGTCAACTTGACTATATCTGGCTGAACTAAAATCCAGAAGTGGACAGCACACTTGTGATCCAAATCTTGAGGCAGGAAGACAATATGCCTCTAATCAGGATCTTGAATCAGGAAGGTGCACCTTTAATTTGGGCTACACCTTCCGTTACAGATGAGGAAACCTATACATAAGGAAGCTTATATAAGAACAATGTAAAAAGAAAGGGTTCATTCATTCTTGGCCTGCTTGTCCTCACCTTATCAGCACATCCATTACTTGCCTGGCACTGCAGCCTGCTTCTTCGGGATTCTAGCATACACAGACCAGCTGAGACATCCAGCCTCATGGGACTGAGAAACTACTGGATATGTAAACTTTCCTTTCACAACACTTAGCCATATTGGACTACAAATCGTAAGACATTTCCAATAAATTCCCGTGTGTGTGTGTGTGTGTGTGTGTGTGTGTATGTATGTATGTAAGTATGTATGTATGTATGTATGTGTGCATGTATGTATGTATGTGTGTGTATGTATGGAGAGAGAGGGAGAGAGAAGAAGAGAGAGAGAGAGAGAGAGAGAGAGAGAGAGAGAGAGAGAGAGAGAGAGAGATTCATTCTATAAGTTCTGTGACTCTAGAGAATGCTGTACACACAAAGACTGGAGCTACTCTCAACCCTGGTCATAAAAATCTTTCTGCAGTGGGTAACATACAGTGAAGAGATTAATAACAAGTCAAAGTGCTGAGAATAGGTAACTGTGAATATTAAACCCTTAAAGGGAACTTTTTAACCCCCTGTCCGGAAATTCAGGGAACGTCACAGAGGAGGAGGTAGAAAGATAAGAACCAGAAGATGGGGAAGAGTCCTGTGAAATTCTGCCATCTAGCTATGACACGGATATTGCACTCTTGAACTCATAGGAGTTGTGGTTTCAAGCACAAGATCTTCAGAAAATCAAGCCAGTCAACGGTCCAGTATGAATGGAGGAAGAGCTAATTAGGTCTTCCTAATTTAGGAGCTATTGATAGCTACTAGGAGAGGGTGAATCCTTCTTTGGGGATGTTGCTGTTGATAGGTTGACCATGTCCAGCAGATGGCTCCACTCTCAGGTACATATGACACAAATTAATTAGATTTTGTAGATTATTTCTTTAATAGAGAAGTGTCAGAGGTACACACCTTGAATCCCAGTATTTGGGAGGCAGAGGTAAACAAATCTATCTGAACTCAAGGTCAGCCTAGTCTACAAAGTTAGTTCTAGGACTACACAGAGAGACCCTGTCTTTAAATTACAAAAAACAAAGCCCAGAAAGATGATAACATAAAGATCCAAAAAGGATATGTTATGAATGAGTCTAGGAGGAGATGGGGAGATGGAAATTAGGTATGGCCAAAATACATTTTGTATTTATATGTGACACTCTCAAATTATTATGTTTTTAAGTTTTTGAGAAAACATAAATGATTTATTTAGGCTAGCACACCAAAAATTTAATCATCTCAGCCTGTAATTCTTTATACATTATTATGCACTTCACATTCTGATTTTCATACTGTCTTTACCATCAAGAATGAAATTTTTGTACTTCAGTACATTCAAATTGTGTTCAATTAAATTTCTTGAGTTACATCACAAATAAAACAGGCAAAGTTGGATACCTAAAATATGAGAAAATGCCACTGAACATCAGTGAACAAGTGTCCCTCTGGTAGAATGAAGCATATTTCAGGTAAATGCCCAAGAGTGAACCATGTGATAGATTGAATCCCATATTCCTGAGAAACTACCACAATGATTTGCATAGTAGTTACATGAGTTTGCACTCCTAACAGCAATGGTTGAGTGTTCCCCTTACAACACATCCTTGCCATATGCTGGCAGTGAATAATAAAACTAAAGATGATATCAGAAGATAGAAAGATCTTTCATACTCATGGATAGTAAAATTAATATAGTAAAAATGATCATCTTAACCAAAATCAATCTATAGATCAATGCATTCCCCATCAAAAACTCAACACAATTACTCACAGATCTTAAAAGGAAAAGTTTCAGCTTCATTTGGAAAGAGAAACATAGAAAATAAAGAATAGCTAAAACAATCCTGAACAAAGAAGAACTGCTGGAGTTGTTACTATCCCCAATTTCAAGTTACACTACAAAGCTATAGTAATTTAAACCGCATAGGATTGGCAAACAAAGACACATTGATGATTCATTGATTGATTGATTGATTGGAACTGGAAACCCTAACATAAATCTATATACATATTTTAATTTTTAATAAAACATTGGTAAATATCATCTACCACAAAGGTAGTAGAAAAGAGAATCCCATGCCAGGAACTTTGGCTGATGCCATTACAAGAATGAAGGGAAACTGAAAATTGAAAGAAAAACAAAACAATAAAAAAAAATAAGTGGCCATCACAAAACTCCAGTTGAGACGTTGTAATGACAAGGATAAAAATAGTAGCAATTAAGAATTTAGGAAAGGTTAAGACTCTAGATATATTATGAAGGTAGAGTTCACATGATTTACAAAAGTTTTGATTGAGAGAAAGAAAATAAATCAAGGAAGCAGGCAAGACTGATCAAAGCTTGATTGCTTATCCTGTGGCTTTGCCTTTTATTTTGTTTGATTTGTTGTTGTTGTTTAATAAAGTTAAATGAGGACCATCAAGATGACTTGGTAAGTTAAAGTGCTTGCTTTCAAGGAGGATCACCTAAGTTTGATCTTCAGAACCCACCTGATTGAAGGAAAGACCTTACTCTGACAACCTGTGCTCTGACCTCCATGTAATGCTGTGCTTTGTACATGCACATAAATACACACTCGCACACATAACTACATTAAGTAAGTGTCCTAGTTAGGGTTTCTATTGCTATGATAAAACACCATAACCAGAGCATTTTGGGAACAAAAAGGGTTATTTGATTTATACTTCCATATCATCATTCATCGTTGAAGAAAATAGGGTTAAGAACTCTCCCAAATACTCTTCCTTGCTCTTTTAATCCATGGCCTTCTTTTTCATTAATAGTTGTTATATGCATATATATGTGTGTGTATATATAATGTATGTAATAATATATGGAATATATATACACATTCCTATAAATAACCTGCTCAGTCTGTGCAATGTTTCTTATATCTGTACTTTCAGATCTGGCCATTTGGTAATGAATAAAACAATAAAAAGTTTAGATCAAAAAAAAAAAGAACTTAAACAGAACAGGAATCTGGAGGCAGGAGCTAATTCAGAGGCCATGGAGGAGTGCTGCTTACTGGCTTGTTCCTCATGTCTTGCTCAGACTGCTTTCCTATAAAACCATGTACCACAAGTTCAAGGATGGTACCACCCACAGTGTACTCTGCCCTCCCACATCAATTACTAATTAAGAAAATTCCCTACAGGCTTGCCTACAGCTGGATCTTGTGGAGGCATTTTCTCAGTTGAGATTCCCTTTTTGTGTCAACTTCATAGTAAATAAATAAGTAAATAAGTAAAATTTGAAATTAACTTCTTTAGTTTTGTATTTGAAGTACTCAGTAGACATTACCAACTGAACACAAACAGTATCTTCATCAGTTACAAACTTTCTTCCCCTGTTCTTTGCGGTTCTGCCTCATCAGCTTCTTTATTGTGTGTTATATCTATTCAAACCTATAATTAAGAAAGTAAAATTAATTAGGAAAGAATAAAAAGCTGTCTAAATAGAATACATGTTGTATTATTCCATCTTTCATTGTGTTCCTTTCCTTGCATTCTTGTTTTGTGGTTTGCTTGTTTTATTTGTTTTGTTGTTTTTTTTATATGAGGTCTAATATTACCAATTTTGGTCTCCAATTTGATGTGTAGTAAGGGTGAATATGGACTTATGAACCTCCTGCTTGCACATACATTGGCTTAGACTGCAGGTATGTACCACTATGCCTAGCTTCAAATTGTCTCTAGAGTGATACTTTTAAAAAAGTCTTCTAAATATTAGATTTTAATGCTATGATAAAAATCAATAATTGGGAACTCCCAAATACTAGTGACTGCTAATGTTCCTGTTAATTAAAGGCATATTATGATATTTAATATTTAATATAAGTCTAATTATTTAGTCTTTAAAGTCATCAATGAACCCAGGAAAGTGTAATGTTATCTAACAACAGGGACATCTGGCTATCTGAACAGTCATTAAAAGTTCTTCTGTATTGGGGCATCTAACATTGGTCTATAGGTCTAGTGTATCCAGCAAACTTTTGTGTGAAACAAGAATTTTGAAGTACTATCCTACCTTGTCTTGGCAAAGTTCCTGCTAGTTCAGTTTGGACAGAATACTGTAAGCAGTCAAAGTAAGAACAGTTTTCTTCCCCAAATGGTTAGCTTTTTCCATAAAGAAAGCAAACCCATATGGAGTTTCAATGCCCATCATCTTCTTTTGAAATAAATTGGTGCTGTCAGGAGAAGACATGTCTTACCATCAAGAAAAGCCTTAGGTTATTAAACACTTTAAATGCCATATTCTGTAAGTCTTTGAAGTGTTTGAAAACCATCTATCTATCTAAATATATCTGTTTAACCTTGAGAACATATCTAATATAACTATAAGTTTGGTTATTATAGATGACTATAAACCTGTATTTCTTAATTATGTATTACATTTTTAAATGAGCTGCAAAGTACAATACCCCAAACAAGAGTAAAAGCATACACATAGTATAACAAGAATAATATTAAGTTTGTATTAATATACCAACATCCAAACCAATATAAAATATTTAAGATAAATATTTGCTTTTTTGGATTAAAGTAGATTTAATAACCTACCTCTTACTCTCATCATTTCTACATTTATTTCCTTTTTTTCTACTATAAAGAGATCTTTGAAGTGAACTCCTTTGCTTAGATTTTTTCCTTTACCATGATCAATAATAATTTACAATCAACCCTCTTTAAATGATGATAAACATCCATATTCCATCTTTTGGGAATGTAGCTGTTGTTTTCTCTAGACTGCTTTCTGTTTTCTGAGGGCACTGAAATCTTTGTGGGATCCTGAGAAAATTCAGGATTCTGATCATGTCCTGTCTGGAGTAGTCTGTGAGTCTGGGTCATCTCAGTCAGCAGCCTTGAAGCTGTTCTGGATGCATAAGACTGAAAAAATTGTAACAGAGGTGCTGGATCATCTGAATCATTCATTTTTATCAATGTCTTTTTCCCTTACTCTGAAAATACATAAGCTTTTAAAGGTAACATACATATCTGGACTAATACAAGTATAGACTGCGTATTTTACATGAGTCAGCCAAAGATGACTTTTTGTTTTATGTTTGAATAGGTAAAATATATGTTACATGTTTTGTAGTTTTTCTTGGTTTATTTCTTTATGTCTATAGCCAGAATTGTCAGGGGATCTTCCCAGATCAAACCTGATCATCTTCAACCTTGAACAAAATTATACAGCCTTTCATTTTCTGTGGGAAAAAAAAGATGTTAATCTTCCACAGAGCAGCATATCTTTTGACTTTCATTTTGAAGCCAGGATATTTTAAAAATATATAGGTTGATATAATACAGCAGCTTCCACAACCCAATATCTCTTAGAAGCTATTGTTCATTTATCAGCAATTAAAAAATTAAAAACAGCATAACATACAGAATTCAGCCCCTTGTGTGTGTTTCATATTTATGTGACTTTTTGCCTTTATATTACTTAATTTTTTTCTTTAAGGACTTTATTATTTTAAAACTTTAAAAAATAACTTTGCATATCTTTTCTTTCAGAAGACTATATTTTTAAACACACTGTAACCCATTTAAATATTTTTCCACCTAGATCTGTCTTCATTGCCTATCTGTAATCTCTTCTGTTTGTATGAGCAAAACTTAGCCTACCATATGGCTTAACTCATGGCATACTGCTGGGGCTTATGCTGGTGGCTCAAGCCTGCAGGCAGCAGCTAAGAAATACCTATCTGTATCTGTGGCCTGTGTAAAAGGCAGCAGGACTAGGAAACTGTGCTTGACTCTGTTTTGTGTATTTGGAACCTTTTGTTAAGCTTTTTAAAGATATTTTATGAATATGTACATGGTTCCACATTGAGCTCTATTTGTAGGGTTTTTTATCAGAATCACTAGCTCCTCAAATAATAAGTCACACAGAGACTTATAATTAATTTTAAATGCTTGGTTGATAGCTTAGACTTTTGACTAACTAGCTCTTACATCTTAAATTTACTCATATGTCTTATTTACACTCTACCATGCAGTGGTACCTTTTATCAACATGGCATGTTCATCTCCTGCTTCCTTTTTTGTCTGACTGGTAACTTCATCATCATTCTTTCTCAAGCTATCTTTTTGTCTGAAAGTCCTGCCTAACCTCTACCTGTCTCGCTATTGGCCATTTTGCCCTCTATTAAATTAATCCAAATGGCAATTCTTTAAGTGTTCAAAAGGATTATTCCATAGCAATGTTCTGTGTAATTCATGGGTGATGTGGGAAAGAAGTCTGCAGTTGGTGTTTGTTGCAGTCTAGGAATGAGACTGATGTATATAAACTTTTTGTTAATTTGACACAAAAATCTTGGAAAAGTACAGAAATTAATTTCTTCTTTCCCTTAATCCAATTTCCCCATTAAGAATTTTTTACAGCTATTATTCAGGCCGAGTTTCCTACTGAGGAGGTGCTATGGCTCTCTACTTGGCTACTATGAGGCACATCACGTCAATTCATCTCATTTGGGTATGTTAACTTTGGACAATTGTAAAGAGGGTAGAAAATAGTGCTCTTCCCCTTTGAAAATAATAAATATGTTGCTAGGAAATAACTTGAGACCGTTTTAAAGCACACACACGAGAGAGAGAGAGAGAGAGAGAGAGAGAGAGAGACAGAGAGAGAGAGAGAGAGAGAGAGAGAAGCCCACAAGGCTTCACTCTTGCATAAAGAATTATAGGCAACTGAGGAAAGCTGGGGGTAGGAGACGTTGTATTTCCCAGAGAAGAGCAGACTAATAGGTTGTCCAGTGCCAAACTATCTGCACTGAAACATACATACAAGTTATGTTCTATGGACTGAGCAGGTTATATTTGAAGATATATATATATATATATATATATATATGTATATGTATATATATATCTTCAATACACACACACATACCTATATATATGTATATGTACACACACACGCATATGCAATAACAGTGGAAAAAAGGCCATGAATTCAAAGGAATGTGAGGAAGGATATATGGGAGGGTTTAGAAGGAGGAAAGGGCAAGAAAGAATGTTGTAATCACATTATAATCTCAAATAAAATATTTGTATTAATTATTTATATAATTATAAATATATAATAAATCAGAGTCTTATATCCCAGGATGGCTTAAAACTGACTATGTGACCAAGGATGATCTTGAGGTCCTGATCCTTCTGTTTCCAGTTCCTAGGTGCTTGTGAAAATAGGAATGTACCACCATGCCAAGTTTATGGGTGATATTGATTAAACCCAGGGCTTTATGAATATAAGCACTGTAGCAGCTAAGCCACACCCTGTCACCCACTGTACCTAATTACAAAATCTTGATTCTGTGAGGATCACTTTTTTCACACAGCATGCAGTTCAATTTCACAGAGAAACAAAGGGCTTCATAGTCTTCAATAACATAAGTTCACTGTTTATTTGTAGGGATAAAGATTTAAAACATTCTAAAATGACTATATGTATTATAGAACAGCCCTAGAATGATATATTTTACAGATGCTTAAAATGAAAAAAAAAATAGGATGGACCATAAAGAACAACTCTAGAGCTAACAAGCCGTATGATTTTTTTCTACTCATTTTGCAAATTAGGAATTCAACGTCATTCCGAACTCGTGACCATACAAGGGCTCAGCCTCTATTTTTATCTACTTTCACTGTCCTGACCCATAGAATCTTCATGGCTTTCTTCACTTCTGCATTTCTTAGAGAATAGATGATAGGGTTGAGGAGGGGAGTTATCACTGTGTAGAACACAGCTACCATCTTGTCTACAGGCAGAGTGGCTGAAGGTCTCAGATAAATAAAGACGCAGGGTGCAAAGAATAAGACAACTACAGTGACATGGGACCCACAGGTGGACAGAGCTTTGCGCTGTCCCTCAGAACTCTGAGTCCTCAGATGAAACAAGATAACCACATAGGATGCTAAGAGGACCACAAAACTGATCACAGACAGTGTTCCCCCATTGGCAACAATTAGCAGACCAATGAGGAAAGTGTCTGAGCAGACAAGTTTAAGCACAGGAAGCACATCACAGAAATAATGGTCAATGACATTGGGGCCACAGAAGGGTAAGTGGAAGATAAGAAGGATCTGGGCAAAAGAATGCACAAAGCCTCCCACCCACACTGTTCCCACAAGGACAGCACACACCTGTCGGTTCATGATGCTGGTGTAGTGCAGGGGCTTGCAGATCGCCACATAGCGGTCATAGGCCATCACTGTGAGCAGGAACATCTCAGCGCCACCAAAAAAATGCATGAAGAAAAGCTGTGTCATGCAGCCCCATACAGATATGGATTTCTTCTGAGCTAGGAGATCAAAGATGAGTTTGGGCGCTGTTGTAGAGGAGTAGCAGATCTCCACAAAGGAGAGGCAGCCAAGGAAGAAGTACATGGGGGATCCAAGACTTCTGCTGGCTGTCACAGTGGCCACCATGAGGAGGTTTCCCAGCACAACAGCTGTGTACAAGAGCAGAAATATCACAAAGCAAACTCTCTGCACCTCTTGATTGGGAGAGAGTCCCAGAAAAATGAACTCAGTTACATTGTGTATGTTAGCCATGAGGGAGCAAGTTGGGTGGTATGATCTGAAATGAAAAATGAGGAGTTAGTAATGTGGGGAAGGAAGAACATGCCACTGTGTTGTGTATGTCAGGAATAGTGATGCAATAGGAGAGATGCCATCAGTATGTGAAGGGCTGCTAGGGACTTTGGACTTTACCCTTAAACCAAGGTCCATCAGCAAGAATGCCTATTATCCAATGAGTAGTGAGTCACTTTGTATGCAGAATGTAGACTTGTGGAAACACCAAAAAGGAAAGGCATTAAAAAGTTGTATGTCCTCATCAAGAAGAGGCTTCCAGGACACTATTTCCATCTGTGTTGCATGCCTTTCTATTGCCTTTGAATGGTTTTTAGTATTTTTTTTTCTCCTTAAGTCTTCCCTTGTTACTTCTTTCCTTGGTTTGCAGGACCAAGTTCTCAACCATTTAATACATGGAACCAGCGTTTTCAGAATAGATAACCCTGCTGTAGCTCCCTTGATGTTCGGTATACCTCAAGAAGATCAGAACTCACCACAGACATGGCTTCTAATTCTTGTCCTTATTCTCTGTTTGATTACTTACTGAACTTTTCTTTTTCCTTCACTTTAATCCATTTACTTTTCTTCTCTCTCCTGGCATTTTGATTTCCTGTTTCTCTTAGTGGCAGCAATGATCCAGCATCCTTGCTCAGGGCCCAGCTATATAACACGTCAGAGCATTATTTAGACTGCATAGTGTCTGACTTGAAAACTATGCTTTTTCCAACATAGCTGAGACTATGTGTATTATTAACTCCAGCAAGACTCCAGGCTCCTGATGTTAGAGCTAGATGGTTCTGCCCGTCTCACAAAAGCTCTCTCCTCGCTGATCCAGACTTGTGAGGAAGACCTCTGCATACCAGAGGGAACTCAGGAAATACACCTTACAATTATAGACACAGAGGGTGGAGAGCAGACATAAATTCCCAGGTCATCAGGCAATCCTCTCTGGAAGCTACTTGTGGAGAAAAGAGCTGGGTTTCCATTCAGCTGTTCTCAGGAAGTAATTTCTGTAACATTTACAGAGTTCTTTAAGTTTTCAGATACTTAAGATTCAAGTTATAACCTGCAGATGGCACATACCTCAGAGGAAAAAAACCCACAAATCTTAGGTCCTGCCCAATTCTCCCATAAGCTAAGTTCCAGCCCTGGATTTTTTGGGCATCTCTCAGGGATGAGATATCTCCTCTCCCATTCATAGGTCCTTGTAGCCACTGTGCCGTCTCTCAGAACATTCTGTAATCATAGCACTTATCACAATGATTTTTATTGTCTACTACAGTATAAGTTCCCAGAGGACAGAATATGCCCTGCTCTTCATTTCATCTCCAATACTTACTGAAGTTGATGTCAAGAGATAATATTCAGTGAACATCGGGAGAATAAATGAATATTTGACATCTAAACTTGGTCTCCTTAGTCTAGTGTTCCACACATTGTAGGTGTTCAGTAACTTCCAAAAGAGGAAAAGTCTCCATGGTATGATATCATACCTTATTAATTCTGGAGTCCCACCCAGGGTCCAGACAGTGTTTTTCACAAATATTCATGCAGGCATACTCTCAGAAATGCCAGGTGTCTCGTGGCACCATTCCCTTTGCTTTCAAATGAACTATTACAGCTAAATTAAACCTATGGCCACAAAGCTCACACCAGTGTTTCAATTACTTTGCTCTTGTGAGCACAGTGATGTTTTATGGTCTAACATATAGGCACAAATAATTGTGACAACAGCCCTGGCTCATGATTACTTCCCAGTTACCTGATGGAGATGCATGAGCCAGGTGTGGCCCAGTCTCCTGCCTCAGTAGAGTAACAAGATGAGGATATGTTCCCATGCAGCCTTAGTCTTGGAAATGTGGAGATCCTCAGCCTTAACTTATTATAAATTAAAAAAATAAAAGCAAAACAAATTTTCCTCTCAGATGTTCCTCAGAGAACTGAGAACTCTGGAATCTCAGCTTTAAGTTCACTCCAAGAAAAGCCAGGGGAGAAGTCATGATTAAGTAAGAGATGGAGAATCCTTGGAGATCTTCATACTCACCCCTTCCTAATTAGGAAAAACGTCTTACTGGAAGTAGGACCCTAAAGTCCCTGTGGGAAAAAACCTTAGAAACCAGTGAGAAATGTGAAACAATGAAACTCACCCACTGTCCAGAGATGTTTAAAGGTGGTTCAGGGATTTGGAACCACGGAAGTGAGGACACTACTTACGATAAATTAAATGTATAGATCAGTAGCTTTCAACTGGGGGAGGGTCGGTGATTATGTCTGTACAAGGCATTTGGTAATGCTTAGGGATATTTTTCCTTTGACCAGTCTGGCCAGGGAGGACAGTGCCACTGACATTAAGGAGACACGAGGTCAGAGATTCATGAAGTATCCCACAATGCATAAGATGTTCCTGTATATTATAACTAAGGGGCTCCACAGACTTGTTGTAATGCCCTACTATTTATTAAAAAAAAATTCCCTGAATGGATAATCATTTAAGCTGGGTGATGAATGCATGACATTTCATTACAC
Source organism: Arvicola amphibius (assembly GCF_903992535.2). Classification (NCBI taxonomy): domain Eukaryota; kingdom Metazoa; phylum Chordata; class Mammalia; order Rodentia; family Cricetidae; genus Arvicola; species Arvicola amphibius. Next base: position 390,393 of record NC_052063.2, read on the forward strand.
AGCTTTGACCTTATCTGCTTGTGTTTTAAGTTTCCTGTGATAAGATTTTAAAAAACCAAAAATTGATTCACTATGTAACCCTGCCTAGCCTAGAAACCTATGTAGATGAGGCTGGTCTTGAACTCAGAGATCCACCTGTCTCTGTCTCCTGAGTGCTGGGATTAAGGGTGTGTGCCACTATGCTTGGTGAACACAGAAGATTTTTAGGGTAGTAAAATATGCTATTATGATGGTTGTATGTCATCATACATTCATGTATGTACAAGCCTACAGACTGTGCACCAGCTAGAATAGACTAACATACATTATAGACTTTGGGTGACAATGATATGTCGGGTGAGAGATTTTACTAGTGGGGGATGTGAACACACAGGTACTGAGATAGGGAACATATAGGGAAAGGCTATATTTTCATAAGTTCTGTGAGTCCAAAAGTAAGCTAATAAAATCTGTGAAAGGGTAAAAATATGAAGTGAGAATAAACGAAGTATTTTAAGTTTCATAAATAATTGATAAGAAAACTATGTGATATCAAGATTGAAGAAATGTTTTGAAATAATTACCTTTGCATATGCAAACACCAAATCAAGTATTGCACTGTATATAGAGAGGACTGCAGGGCAGATTAGTGAATAATTGCATCAAAACATTCAATAGTTAAGGAAAACCTGTACATATCCCCTAATGGGTTTCTATGGAGCTGAGTTTCTGTGAAGGTCTTTGAGACCCAATATTTTCTGTATTATAAGTTTCTGTTTAACAAGTCTAAGGAAGGTATAATTCTTTTAATTTTGATTTTTAAAATTTATATGTATGGGTGTTTGTTTGAATGTATGTCTGTGCCCGTGGAGGCCAGAAGAGGATTTCAGATCCCCATAACTGGAGTTACAGTTGTTTGTGTGCCACAATGTGGGTGCTAAGAATCAAACCCGGGTCCTCTTCAATAGCAGCAAGTACCTTTAACCAGAAAGGTGGATTTAAAACATATGTGTGTCCATGAGTGCTTGTTGTAGGAAACTGTCTTTTTTAAATATTTAGAGTTTAAAAAAATGATGTTTTTCTCCAAAATTTGTAAAATGTGCTTGTCATGATAGGTTATTGTGGTGTCTAAACTGGTGGTGAAGAGTAATCCACTGGGTATGACATTTTTTACCCAGTTGCAGTTCAATCCTACTAGTGATTTCTCATTTAGAATTAGAAACATAACTTTATATTTTTATGTAAAATGAGTAAGTGGTTTTATAAGTTTATGTCTATATTTTAAAGTGTGTCTTGAAAATTTTACTTATAATAGTAAAAATGAAACCAATTCAACACCTAGTGATAAAAGAATATAATTATGACGAATTCTTGCAATAGGATATCCCTCACCATATAAGAAAATTAACTATTGAGCTGGAGAGATGGCTCAGTTGGTAAAGTGTTTTCCATGAATGCACGAGGACGTGAGTTTAGATCCTTAGAATCCATAAAAATCTAGATGCATGTCTGAATCCCAGCACAGTACTTGGAGGTGGGGTTCAGGCAGAGATAAGAGAATCCTTGGGCTTTGCTAGCGAGCAAGCCTAGCTGAATTGATGAGCTCTGGATTCAGTGAGAGGCTTTGTTGAAATAAAAAGATCAAGTGGATAAGTGATTTAGAAATACCTGAATTTGATTTCAGGCTTCTCCACATGTATATATACATGCATGTGCAGCCATCCTCACACATGGGTATACACACACACACACACACACACACACACACACACACTCACTCACTACATACCTATAAACTGTATATGAGACCTCTAATTATTGTAATTCATAGCAGAATGACTAATACAGAAGAGTGCATGTTCAAGCTTTCATTTATAGGAACCCCTGATGATAGAAATTAGAACAGTGAAGTTGGGCATGGTGCCACACACCTTTCATCCTCGTACTGGGAGGCAGAAGCAGATGAATCTTTAAGTTCAAGACCAGCCTAGTCTACAGAGCAAATTACAGGCCAGCCAGAGCCCCACAGAGAAGCCATGTCTTGAAAACCAAAACCAAAAATAGAAACAGAAACAAAAACCAAACAACACAAAACAAAACTTAGAATTAGATCAGTGGGTACTGGCTGTGTTCAGAGACACTGAAGAAGTCATGAGAAGGGCCTGGAATGATACAAATATTTTCTGTCTTCTTTTGAGATGTTGGTGGTACAGTATATATTCAGGAAACGGCAAACAAGACATGGTAGAGGACAGGTAAAGCCATGGGGCGAATGGCTGATGTGGGATTCCCCTCTGTATACTGTGAATATCATTGAATATAAAAAAAACTGTCTTGAGCCTGTGATAGGGTAGAACTTAGTTAGGTGGGGAAAACTAAACTGAATGCTGGGAGAAAGAACGGCAGAGAGAGGAGAAGCCATGAAGCCACCACTGGAGACAGACATGCTGAAATTTTGCTGGTAGGCCACGACCTCGTGATGATGTGCAGATTAATAGAGATGGATTAAATTAAGATGTAAGAGTTAGCCAATAAGCTAGAGCTAATGGACAAGCAGTGATTTAAATAATACAGTTTCTGTGTGATTATTTTTGGGCTAAGCAGCCAGAAACAAACACGTGGCTTCCTTACAAGACATGACAATACATAGATTAATAGAAATGGCCTAATTTAAGTTGTAGGAGCTAGTTAGTAATAAGCCTGAGCTATTGGCTAAACATTTATAATTTATATTAAGTGTCCATGTAGGTTATTTGGGAACTGAGGGGCAGAAAAGAAACATTTGTCTACATTCAGCCTTTGGGGCTAGCTTGTGGCAGGAATTTGGAAGAATTTGGAGATGTAAGCAAAAGAAGCCATAGGATGTTTTAACCAAATCTTTAGTGATTCTAGTGGGGATGCAGAAGACCAGAATGGCAATAAAAAATGCCTAAAGGCTGCACTCATGAGGTTTTAATGAGAACTAGTATTCTACTGGGAATTGGAGTAGAAACCATTTTGATGATGAATTTGTGAACAAGAAATCTGTGCCATGAACTCGGTGGATAGTAAAGTTTAAAGATGATGGCTTCCCTGATCTGGAAGAGGAACCATTAAAGCAGTCCAGCATATAGCCTGGCACAGTTATTATTGCTAGTTGCTTTTAGAAGGTCCATGTGAGAATTGGAAAGAAGAGTTGAAAAGATGCAGTTTGGTCAGAAAAGTCGTGGCTAAGAAAGTTATGGCTTAAAAAAAATTAACACCATGAAAAGGAAGTGAAATACTGAAACAACAGGAAAACCACACTGAAGGTCTCTCAGGAATTGCCCAGACTCTACCCATCACTAACTGAAGTATATAAAACTGTGCGCATATTGGAAGCCGCTGGTGCTTCTGTGGTACTCCACTCACCCCGGGCCTCCAAAGAAATGTTTTCACAGGTTTAGTTGCCTTGGAACCTTTTGCAGCTGTGGTCCATTGTGTAGCTATTTCCTCCGTGTCAAAACATTCCCTCCTGCAGGAATCAGGGAGGCTTATCGCTCTCTGGGGTGGGGGGCAGCCTCCAGCAGCACAGGGCTTAAAAGGGATCCACAGTGTCAGTGTATACGAAGACTTTTATATCTGAGGGAATTAGGAAAAAGGACATTCATACATTTTCTTGACGATTTACTTTTTCATTTTCTGTTCTTCTACTGTGTTCTTTTTTTTTTTACAGCTTATATATTCCAACAAAATCTTTCAGGCAATATAACAATTGCACTGTAGTTACATTCTGTTTTTCAAGTGAGTGATTATAATGAGTACAGGAAAAACATTTTTTCATCCCCCTTACATGAGTAAAAGCAAAGACACCTCAACAGCTCACACACATTTACATCTAAGTAACTTGTTACAGATGAACAAAGCATGAGCAAGCAGAGAGCATTTTTTCTCAGCCAACTCTTTTGTTGGCAGACTGCATATGATCGTTACAAAGAAAGAATCAATCATTTTATTATTTATCTTGAAGGGAATCTGAAAGGGAATCTTAAAGGGATCACACACCTAAACTTTTATACATAAAAACAATTAGTCAGCTAATTAGTTGCATACCCATTCATCAATAGTTTCTTACATCAGGATATTGAGGGTAGGAATGGATACAAGGAATTAATCATCAACTTTGGTAATCAACCAACCCTAGCAAGGAAAGTGTGTTGTGCCCAGTCCCTTGGTACTCCAAAAGACCACCAGGGAGACCAACTCACCAAAATGCAAAAGCAAGGTTTATTATTGTAATTGCAGGTTTGCCTGGACCTTGTCAGTGCAGAGCGGGAGGAGGTACCCCACCCTTCTGTTTAAGGCAAAAACCAGGAAAGTGGCATTAGCAGGGTTAGGCTTGTGCCCAATGACTTTTCACAATTTTTTCTTTTCGAACCTCACCCTCACCTGTTGCTTGTCAAGTTTTCCTATTGGCTGACCTTCAGGTGGGGACATTCTACAGTTATCTGTTCTTTCCAGATGGCTACTGTTACTTTTGCCCCTAGCCATTTCTGAGGACTGGAATGTTTTATGGAAAATAGTTTACGCAAGACACAAGATGGAGGTGGAGGGCAAAATGGAGGAACTTTGGTTCCTCAGTAATAATTGGCCTGCTTTGTATTTTTGACCTTAATCTAACAAATCTATAACTCAATTATGTTTCCTAGTGAACTTTAGATTGCTTTCCTGGTTTTTTTCATCTTAAAGCTATTACCAAAGCATCTGATCTAAGTTGAAGTTGTTTTTAAAGCTTTGATTCAGCTAATGATGCATACTGAAACCTGCGACTGTGTCCTTCAGCATTAAAATTAAAGGAATTTGAGTCTGCCTGGATCCTGGGACTCAAATTATCTTTCTTAATCATTAACTTGAACTGAGATCTAATGCAGCTCCTTAGGTAAAACTCACAGGCCCCAGCTGTTTAACATTTACTTGTGTTTATTTTTATACATCAGAACTCTGTAAACACTATCATTATTATCAGCTAGAGATAGTACAGCTTAGGGAGGAATCATCTTTATAACAATCCACAAGTAAAGATGCCCAGGAGAATGGGATGTTTCCACAAGATAAACACATGGCATTACAGGTAGCGGTGATCTCCCCACACCTGTTCACAACATGCCAGATACCAGAGAAAGATAGGAGCAACAAACATGTAAAGGCACAGCAGAAGCAAAAGACATTCTGGGGTCTGTGGTCTTGGAGCCTTGTTTGTCTGAGATTGACATCAGAGAGTTTCCTCTTGGTGGACTGACACCTTGAACTTCAATTGTCACCTGCTGTTTCTCTGACAGGGCCACTGGCAGAGGTTGATAAAATTTAGGAAGCGCAGGGCACTTATATCAATCAAGGGGCCCCTTTTTGAGCATATATAAATCAAACACAATATCAGGGAAGACAGATTCTCTTTGTGGGGCTGCCTGCAATCTGGGCAGGCAAGGAGGGTTGCAGCTTTTGTGAGTTGTCTGTCATGCTGATATGGCTTTTCAGTGATGCAACTACCTGAGAATCATCCATGTTCTTGAAATTATTCTCAAGCAACTTATTGATCTGCCAAGTTAGACTTGGGATTCATTTCTAGACTCTATTGTTGATTCTCTAGTTGCATTGAATAGAAGTTTGTCCATGTGTCCACAGGAAGAGTTATGCAGACAATCCAAAGAAGCCCTATACTCCCTGAGCTGTAAGCAGGCTTAGGAATCTTCCATAAGATACTGTGTTTTCAGGAATGCAGAATGGAAGAGTTATAAGTCTCCACTGACATTCTAAAGATAGGCCTGGGGAGTTAGGAAATATATAAATCTGTGCAGATGAAGCCCAAGCTTCAATGGAGACTCCAGCATATTATAGGTGCCAAGGAGAGCCAGATTCAGATTTTTAGATGAACACAAAATGAAATGCCCCAATGACAGCCTCATTTTTAATTAATGGTGACCATGTGACTATTTTCTCAGATAATATGAAAACAAGAGTATTGTGTGGCATAGTTGAAGAACCTCCTAAAAGCAAAAAGGATCAGTTTATCCTTCCCTCCATTACTGCTTTCTTATGACATAATGATTTTAAAATGTTATGGTCCCATAAGGCAACCCCCAACCTCATGTAATTGCTAAAATTTAAATGTCTTGTTTTTTAAGACAGGGTTTCTCTGTGTAACAGTCCTAACAGTCCGGAAACTACCTCTTGTAGATTAGGCTGGCCTTGAACTCACAGAGATCCACCTGCCTCTGCCTCCTGAGTGCTGGGATTAAGGGTATGTACCACCACCACCTGGCAAATTTTACTTTTCTTCACAGGACTTGTGGCAGTTTGAAACAAAGTGGCTCCCAAAGGGAGGAGTTCTAGAGGGGTTCTACTCGGAGGTGTGACTTTGTTGAAGTAGTTGTGGCCTTGTTGAAGTGTGTCACTGTGGGGGCAGGCTTTGAGGTCTCTTTTGTTCAAACTTCCCTCAGTGTGACATGGAGATGCTTCCTGCAAGATGTAGAACTCTCAGCTATCTCTCCAGCACACCTGCTGAACACTACCACATCCCCTCATAATGACAGTGGACTGAAAGGCTGAACTGTAAGCAAGTGTCCTAATTAAATGCTTTCTTTCCTAAGAGTTGCTGGGGTCATGATGTTTCTTCACATCAGTAGATACCATAACTAAGACAGGACTACTTACTTTCTGGGTTTCACATAAACTTTTTGTTAATTGTTTTTATCTGTTGTTATTATGTATTAGAAGGATTATGGAACTTTTTTTCCTTACTAAGCACAGGCTATACTTAGTTTAGGTAAAAATACCAACATGACATAGAACAAACTCATAAAGACAGTGTTTGTGGTTATTTTATCACCTGACCTCATGACTGCTATATTGGGGGAAAAATCTTAAATATGTTATACCTTCAGACATATTACACACTGTCTAATATATAATAGTGCATATATATTATATATACATAAATATAAGAACACAATAACAAAGGACAGAAGAGCACGACAAAGGTACAGACGTTTTATGGTTCTCGTAAATCCTTGACTTACATGTATTTTAAGTAAAATCATTACTTGTATTTGCCTTCATTGCTTTTTTTTGATCACCCTCCCCCCTATAAAATGAAGGTTATTATGGAGGTTAAAATGAAGAGAAATAGAGAAATTTTAAGTCTCACATGTCCAAAGAGTTTAAGTTTGTGCCTCTTAAGCCCAGTCCTTAACTTAGTTCTTGGTGCTTTGTAGTACTCAGCAGTATTTGTTGAGTGAGTGAAGGGGTGATTGGTACTTTCCCCAGAGGAAGTTGTTGCCATCTTTCATGATCATGACCACTATCATCTTCGAGGGAGCAATGAGGTTTATGGCGTCTGAGGTAATTTTTTGAAGTGATTTTAAAATATAAACATGGCACATAAATATGAGAATTAGTAGATTCATTGAAGCCCATCTAGCCTAACTGTTAATTTATGTGGGAGTAGAAATGGAAAAATGAGAAGTGGGAGGTGAAAATGGGATGGTCATAAGCAAATAGTTACTTCTAAACACGTGTTACTGTTCAGGTCCTGGCTTCCAGTCCTGTCTCTCTTATCTACTATCCCATAAATTTATTTCCAGTAGACAAACCTGAGGAAAATGTGTCCTACATGCCTGATTTTCATCTTTTGTCTTTGCCTTCCTAATTATAAAAGAGCTTCATGTAACAGTCACTGAAGTACTTGAGATTAATTTTGAACCTTTTCGTTTTGTTCCAGTTTAGTCGCAAAGTTTCCCTCTGGAGAAAAGAAATTCCATGGGGGACATTTGTTCCATGATTATAGCCTGTCAGTTAGTTTATTATAAAGAATTCAAGGACCTCTGTGTGTAGTCACATCTTTGGATAAAGAATGAGTGGGTAGATTTTCTTGTCAAAAGAAAAAATTTAAGATTTCTCTCTTTGCTGCTTCTTATGCCTGCAATTAATTTTTACATTCAAATGTTCAACTTCATGTAGCTTTCTGAGTTTCCTCTTTATTTTGTAATTAGCTTAAGATATCAGTTACATTGCTTTCTAATAAGTACTAAGACTAGTGATGATTTTTTTTCTTGGAGAGAAAGTAAAGCCCTTGAATTACAATGACAACCACCACCCAGTAAAGTCAGAAAATTCAATGCTATTGAGACTACTGTTCTTGATTTAGTGCATGGAAAAATCATTTGAAGGTGATTTTGGGAAGCCACTTCTCCTCTCTCAGCCTTTGTCATTTCATCCATGAGCAGAAAAACTTAGGAGATATCCGTTTAAATCCACTTCACATTATTCTAACACAGTTAAGCTGAGGATGACTGGTACTTGGCTTACTGGGTGTTCAATGAGGAATCTGTTGGGTGGTGATATTTAAGGGACCTTGCATGCTCAAGGGCCAGGACTCATAAACTATTCCTTGTTCCTTCCCAGCCGAATTTTCCCAAAAACCAAACTTCTACTTAACTCATGTTGTATTTAAGCAGGGACACACTTCATATTGGGTTGGAGACAATTTGAGTTTACTTAAAATCTGTGATCTGACTCCTTGTTGAAGATAAAGAACACAGCATCCCTTCTGATCTTCAGCAAGGTAAAGTGACTAGAAATACGATACAGAGTTTCTTAGCCATTGTGTGTTGGACAATCTCATTTTCCTCTTAGACCTACAAAGGCTCACTTTTACAGAGTGGCTGCATTTGATGATTTTAGGGGTGGCAGACCTAATTAAATTACTAATTTTTATCCAATGAAAAATACAGAATAAAATTAATTATTTTAAAAGTTCTTTTAGGTTTTTGGATTCTGAGAGTTACTGTTTTAGAATCACCAAGGAGGAACGTGCCATAATTGAATGGGAATTTGATTTCTTCAAAGGTAAGAGGAGCTTACTTCTGAGCACAGGAGTGCCCCGAAGGTTAAACCACTAAATAGGCTTCTAACGTTTTTGACTCTCCAAATACCGACTGCACTGGAAATAACAAGGACCCCAGAGTGAAAGCCTGATAGAATGGTACTGAGCCCTAGAATTCTCTACTTCTTCTGTTATTATGGTCAAATAAGTTTTTCTGAATATTCATTTTCTAGTTACAAGGTAAACAAATTAAAATAATGTAAAATGTTATACTATGAATATACGCATAACTAGTATGTATTGACTGAATAAATGATATACATCTTGTAAATTGTTTTACATGTCATGAATTTGTGTCAAAATTGTTTTGTTAAACAGAATTTTATGACATCCAGCACACCTGAACTGAAGCCATGGCTAAGACAAATAACGTGACTGAACTGATCATTACTGGCCTTTTCCAGGATGCAGAGGTGCAGAAGGTGTGCTTTGTGCTGTTCCTTCCCGTATACCTGGCCACAGTGCTGGGCAATGGCCTTATTCTTGTGACAGTCAACATCAGTAAGAGTCTGTGTTCCCCCATGTACATCTTCCTCAGCTCCTTGTCCCTGGTGGAGATCTGCTACTCCTCTACTGTTGTCCCTAAGTTCATCACTGACTTACTTGTGAAGATTAAAACCATCTCCCTGAAGGGCTGCCTGGCTCAGATATTCTTCTTCCATCTTTTGGGGGTTGCTGAGATTCTTCTGCTTGTGGTGATGGCCTATGATCGCTATGTGGCCATCTGCAAACCTCTTCATTACATGAAAATCATGAGTCATCAAGTGTGTCATATGCTGGTAGCTGGCTCCTGGCTGGGGGGCCTCATTCACTCCACAATCCAGATCCTCATCACCATTCCATTGCCATTCTGTGGTCCCAATGTAATTGACCACTACTTCTGTGACCTCCAGCCATTATTTAAACTTGCCTGCACTGACACCTTTATGGAGGGGGTTATCGTGATGGCCAACAGTGGTTTAATCTCTATTATCTCTCTCCTTATCTTGGTGTCCTCCTATATCGCCATCCTTGTGAACTTGCGGAACCATTCTGCAGAGGGGAGGCGCAAGGCCCTCTCCACCTGTGCCTCCCACATTACAGTGGTCATCTTGTTCTTTGGGCCTGCTATCTTCCTTTATCTGAGACCTTCCTCTACATTTACTGAAGACAAGCTTGTGGCTGTGTTCTACACAGTCATCACCCCCATGCTGAACCCCATCATCTACACCCTTAGAAATGCAGAGGTGAAAAATGCCATAAAGAAGTTGTGGGACAAAAAGAACTCAGAGGCAGGGTGAGTGGAGTAATAAATGATGGGAAGGAATTTTAAAACTTAGTCAGTTGTTCATGTAGATTTTGCTGTTTGGTGCATATTCAAATAAAAGAGTAGTAAGAAGAACATAATATTTTACTGCTGTACTCTTCTTAGCAAACAAATACTCCAAGGACAGAGGTCTGGTTGTCTCACTGACATGATAAATTTGATTGGCTGCATAGTTTTCTGGGCAATGCATAGTTATTCATGAGTTTGAGAAATCTGAAGGCTCAAGGCGAGTGCAAATTCCAAAAATATTTAGAAACATGTTTGTATCTTCTTTTAAGACATGGTAATATTTTGTAATATTGGGTAAAGTATATTTTAGTACTTGCAAGCATTGCATACAAATCACTTTATGCTATTATTATCTCAAAATTAGCATTTCTTTTTGTTGAGAAATTATTATTGTTTTCACTTGAAGAATTAAGGACAGGGTCATACTTCTTAAAATTCACATCTCTTTCCCATTATTGTGAGTGACCATGGCACAGCTATTTCTTCTAATGGCCACTGATTTTTTTTCAGTGAGGTGGGATTAAAAGAGTCTATAATAATCTACACAATTATATCTCTCATAATCTCTTCAATGCCCCATTATCTCTCCCCACTGTAAAATGTTCTGAGTGTATCTTACAATTGGTCCATTTTGGCTTATGAGTTCTATAAGATTGCACTGATTTGCATCCATTCACCAAACTTTTCTCAAGTGTGTGACACGCCAGAGTAGGCTGTGTTTCCACCGAGTGTCTTTTGGGCTCTGAGATCATACACAAGAGAAATTTGTGGCTGTAGGGCAAAGCATGGACAAATTCACATGCTGATTAAAACATTGTGTATCTGTGATAATACATGATAGTCAAAGTCACATCGGTAATGGGCATTAAAAGTATGTATAATGCAAATAAAACCTGGGCTTTTTAAAATTTAATTTTAACTTACTTAAATCTACATAGGCACACACCATATGACTATGAAAGTTGGTAACATATGTGTGTTTTCTTCAAACTTGTAGATTTCTCAGTGTTAGAGGCAAGACTTCTATCCTAGTACCTTGATGGTTGTGTCTAACTGCCTCTAATCTCAGGCTTCATTAACCGGCTCCTTACCTCATCCTCACATATCCTTTCTATTCACTCCCAGATTCCCACACAAATGCCTGGGTTGCTGGAGAGGGGCATTTGCAGCAGCCACAGGCCGTGCATCTTCAGCTTGTCTTGGTCTCCACTGTCCAACTAAGAAAGTATTTATAGCCTTGTGACTTCCTGTCTCCTGGTCACCTGCTTAGCAGGGCTACACATAGCTAGAGATTTTGCTGGATTATTTATTGAATGGACGAGTTGATGAATGTTATCTTTCAGAGTCCAATTCTTGACATATTCAGTGGGTATTGACGACTATCATTCACAGATAGAGAGGCAGAAGCATAGGGAGGCCAAGTAGTTTTACAAATGTATATTATTATACACAAATATGCAAATGTGAGAATGAGAAGATGAAACTATAATAATGTCAACCAACACTATAGTTTAATATAAAAGGGGTAACAGGATAGCTTGTCCTCAGATGGATACTCATTCAGTAGCTGATCAAAACCTAGTGCCCAAGGACTTTCTCTTCCTTTTGAAAAATTCTGCTATATCAATAGAAAACATAGGCAATAAGCCCTATCACCCTTACGTTTTTATGTACATTCTCCTTGTTGGGTGTAAAGCAATATTGAAATGACATTAAAATGATTGCAAAAGATTTAGAAACTTATTTGGCTAAGTTTTCCTACAGGTAAAAGAAATTCCATGGGGAAGTCAGTCTCTTGATCATGTGTGTGGCTTCATTTATCATAAATACTCCAAGTATCTGAGCATTTACACAGCCTTTGGACACTGTGTGGAGAGACATGATTGAGGCATCAAAGCAGGATTTTATTACCCCTGAATTTCCTATTATCGTGAATTTTTATTTTTATTCTAAAGTTGTAAGTCTAAATATTCCCTTTCCTTGTGATTTGTCTTAGCCATCACCTTATTTTCTAAATACCCCTTAGGGGACAGATCCAACTTTTGAAATGAAGTAACTTTTCCACCTCATATCCCCAAAGCCTAATGATTTGGAGAGAGCATTGTTTTCTGTGATAGTGCCAGATAAAGAACAGAGTGTGTTTTTGGGAAACCAATTCACCTTTCTCAGACTCTTTCCTCTTCTTATACATTCAGAAGGTAAAATAAGATTATTACAAATTATTCTATAAAGTGTTTAGGAAAACGCTCCTAGTGTAGTTTTGCTGAGTGTGACTTCATTTGGGTCTTCAGTAGGAAATCTGCTCAGTGATGATATTAGTCAAGGGACTTCTCTTATGAAAGAAAAGAGAATCTGTAAGGAGGAATCTGATACTCTTTCCCTACTAGTTTTTTTTTCCCAGAGCACAGCCTCTCCTTGAGACATAGTGTGTTCCATGGGAATGAAGGATTTTTATGGTGAATTGGACACAATTTATTTGAAGTCCATGTGGTCTAAATCCTGCTCGCCCTAGGAGCAAGAAACACACCAGCTCTTCTGACCCGAAGGTAGGTAAAGGGACTTGAAGTAAGACACTGAGTCTATACGCTGCAATAGGTATCAAGTAATTCATAATTTTTTAAACCCCTTTCTGTATAAACTACATGTCCATCTGCTGGTATGTGACTGTATAGACGTGTCCTTCTGGTTTCCATGCTCCTTGGTGAGTCATTCATTGTGGGGAAAGAGGAGGAATTTCTCAATTGCTAATGAACAGGGATTGAAGACAGAGATTGAGAGGGAGGCAGAGAGGGAGTGAGACAGAAAGAGAAAGAGAGAGGGGGGAATTAAATATAGAAAAGACGGAGCTGAATAGGAGCAAGTTGTATTATAAAAGATAGGTTATCAGATGTCTTCCTGTTGAGAGCATTGAGCCTGGAAATGCAGGACACTATGCAACTTTCTTCCTGCCTCTAAGAGATGCCTCAAATTGGTCTATTAAATTAAAATCGTATGTATAGATCTCTGTATTTCTTTGGTGGATCAGGAATAATGTTCACACCTTAGAGAAGAAGCATTGCTTTTATAGGTAAATAAATATTCCTGTGACACCTGTGACTTCTTACAGACTTCTCCCTGAAACTGAACGCATCTGATTGGATTATATTTGTCCTCTGTAGCTACTAATGATGTATGATTCTGGGTAAAATGCACAGGTGCTGTGGTTAACTGGATTTTTAAAATTCCTGACTCTGGTGCTGTGTAATTATTCAGAATTGATAAATACAAATTAATTCACTTTTCTGTGTTCATATTTCTTCATATGCAAAAGATGATAACAATCAGAGGCAGCTCACAAGTTACTTCTCACAAATGGGATGAATCAACACATATACTTTTAAAGTATGCTATATAAGAGCATCAAGATGGCTCAGTGGATAAAAACACTGACTTCCTAGTGTTACAACCTTAGTTCTATTTTCCCCACATAAATCCAAGAGGGTGGAAGAAAGGAGAGAACTGACCTCTGTAAGTTGTTGTCTGAGTACCACATATGTCAATAAATCAAGAAATGTAATGTAAAATATAAAAAAAATCCTGATGCTGTGGTTAGATACTAAAAGTGTGGCACATAATGTGTACTTTTGAAATGTTGACTGTTGGGGCTGGAAAGATGACTCAGTAGTTAAGAGCACTTACTACTCTTGCAGAGGACCTAGGTTCAGTTCTTAGCACCCACATAGGGGCTTACAACTGCTTATAACTCCAGTCACAGGGAATCTGATGCTCTGTTCTGACTTTTGCAGTGCCCTTGAATTCTTTTCGGGATGCATGCATACTTTCAGAAACACACTCACCCACAAAAAATTAAAAAGGAGATACTAGCTGGTCATATTCACTAGGATACAAATCAATAAATGTTTAATAAAAAGAGTGAAAATAATTTTGATTAACATAATAGTATACTTTTTATTAGTTTTATTAATTTATATTACTTTTTTTCATTGCCAATTGTGTTTTTATTTTTTTTCTCAATTTTTTTATTCAAGATTTCCATCTCCTCCCCTCCTCCTCCCCCTTCCCTCCCCTCCCTTCCACCCATACCATAAGTTTATATTACTTTTAACATGGATTCTTCAATGACAAAATAGCATGCTAGTTGTTATGAATGTTAATATGTCATAAGGACAGGGAGGCATGAGAAAGTAGTGAAAACTCATTACAATGTAGAGAGAAAGATTACAGAGCAGAGAGGGAAGGGAGAAGGCCTTGTGTTAGGCAACTTCTGTGTTGTGTCTATTTGGGAACTAAAGATAAGGGAACAAACTCAGTAAGAGCAATTCTGGAATAACCTTGAACTCCTGAAAGCATGAGCATTTGTTTTGTGGGAGCAGAGAAATCTCTGTGTATTTAGTATGTATTCAGTGCACACATTTGTAGTGGTGTCATTTTCAGAAAAATCTCGTTGAATAAACTGTATTTGAATGGGCTTACAAGATGGCTAAGGCTGGAGGGGACAAGTGAGGGCATTCTGGCTAACTGAGGGTCCTTGTTGGGAATGAGTAGTGTGAGCCTGTGTGCTGGGGAGAGGACTCTGACTTGAGCAAGGCTAAGAAGAAGCTTGGGGGAATAAGGCTGTAAATTGTTGAGGGACCTTCGATTATGAAAATCATTAATATTAAGTTAGAAGAATTTATAATTTTCCTGGTAGCTCACTTTATGACAGTTGAAGTAATAAGAACTAAAACTTTTGAGACAGCAGAAAACATCTTTATTGCTGACAAAGATGATAGGAGAGATGGAAGTTTATGTATATTACAAATAACCTTGACAAGGTTTAATCCCTGAATTAGGGAAAAACACACACAATTAACTAGCCATTTTCATTCTGTTTAAACCTGACTTAAGAATACTTTTTATTGCACATGAATTTAGAATAAGTGTTTCAAACTCGAGACATTAGTCAGGGACAGGAGGAGAACTGTGTAGGGTCCGGTGTTTCTAGGCTTCATCCCAACTGGAAGGAATAGATAATCTGTTCAAAACAGCACTTTTGTTCCCATAATCTGTTCTTATTTATTTTGAATTTTTATTTATTTATTTAATACATTTCATATAGTGCCAATCAACCACTCTGAATTAATTGGTGCTGCCAGAAGCAGACATGTCTCACTGTCATAAAATGTCCTAAGTTCTTAAAAAATTTTAAATGCAATATTCCTAGGTCTTTGAAAGATTTGAAGAATATCTGCTCATCAGAAATATATCTCTATATATCTAGAAAACCTAACTAACATGACTAAAAGTTTTATTATTATAAATGACTATTTATTAGTCCATAATTTTTAATTGTGCATTGCCTTTTTAAATGAGTTTCTCAAACACATCATACCTTAAACAAGAGAGGAAATATACATATAACAAAATTGACCTTAAATTTGTATCATTAAACCAGGACCCATATCAATGCAAAGTATTCATCTCTATAGCATATTTTAAACATATTCTTTTCCAGTCCCCTACTACTACTCCCAGATTCTCCCTCTACATACCCATCCAACTTTATGTTCTTTTTCTTCCAAAATAAATCAGTTGACCAAAACAAAAATCAACTAAACAACCATATAATATCTGCCATGTCACAACAACAATAACAAACCCACCTAACCCCAAACTACCATAGATTCCACAAGACCCCCCTCCCATTATAGAGTCTGTTTTGGTTGCCTAATTAATTCTGGACATGGGGCCTGCTTTGGAGTGTGGTTGATATACACAGTGTTACTCCATAGGAGAAAACTGATTTTTTTTCTCTCTCAGTGGGTATCAGTTGCAAATAGCTCTTTGGTTTGTGGTGGGATTTTTTTTCATCCACTGCCCCTTCCACATGCTGGGATTTTGTCTGTCTGA
Source organism: Arvicola amphibius (assembly GCF_903992535.2). Taxonomy (NCBI): domain Eukaryota; kingdom Metazoa; phylum Chordata; class Mammalia; order Rodentia; family Cricetidae; genus Arvicola; species Arvicola amphibius. Next base: position 406,475 of record NC_052063.2, read on the forward strand.
ATTTTTACGGTCTTGCACATGCTGTCAGTTTCTGTGAGTTCATATGTACCTTGTCACTATTGTGTCTGGAAACATAACCTTTCCCTTTTCAGCATCTCTCTTCTATATGGAATCCACTCTCTATTGCTCCACTCACCTAATTCCACTTAGCTATTTTGAAATTTCTCTGTTTCTCTGGAATGAACATCTCTCAGTAGATTTGGAGCTAGATGGTAAGAAATGATTGTGGAACAGTGTGGAAAATATAGTTAGTTCCATACTCTCAGAGATGTGAACATTTATTTTAGAAACATATTTCTTGAGGCAAAAAGATGTAGAGGATTCTGTTTTGAGGACAGTGAGGACTGGGACAACTGAGGGGAGAAAACATCATGGAAGACATTGGGAAAGGGCAGAGACAACAGGAAAATTATTTCTTGCTAAGGTGTAGCTTTGTTTCCTGGTGAGTTTACGGTTTTGGAAGTTGGATCTCTGGTTGGTAATTGAGTCACCACAGCTTATTCTGTGCATGCATCACTCTGTAGGCTTGAAGACTGCATGCCAAAGGGAGCTGTCCTTGTCATGTTTTCTCTGTCTCATCATATAATGTCTGCCATGTCACAAAACATTGAGTCTGAGTGTGCTTTGTACTTCCCAACTTGTAGAATCATGAGCTAACAAATATGTATTCTTTATAATTACCAAGCCTATACTTCAGATGTAGTACTTCTCTGAGGAACAGAATGATATAAAGAATCCAAAACAGGATAGTATCAAAGAGATGACTCAAAAGGAAGAGTTATTAAATGCAACGAAGATAATACAAACACATGATATATGATCTATGTTTCTGTATATGCATCTATCATCTACCTACTTATAACTTGAAATCTTAAATTCAGAATTCCTTGTGTTCAGTTAGAAAGATACCTGGGCTGAAAGTTAGAAGAACTGATTTTGAGTTATATTTTCTATGTGATTATGAGTATATCAACATTTTTCTGGATTTATACTCTTTGTTAATAATTAAATGAAACTATAATAAAAATAAAACAATTAAGTTACTAATATTTAATCCTGAATGAGAATATACTGGCTAAATTAAAGATAATTTAATAATTGAATAATAAGTGTATAGTAAAACAGTCTGTCCTTTCTAGAATACTTTTAGTAAAATTAATTGAGCTAAAATTTTTGGCTTTTTTTTTAGCCTTCATTCTATCTGATACTCAACACACTTGAGCTGACTCCATGGCCAATGAAAATAATGTCACTGAGTTAATTTTCACTGGCCTTTTCCAGGATCCAGAAGTGCAGAAGTTGTGCTTTGTACTGTTCCTTCCTGTGTATCTGGCCACAGTGCTGGGCAATGGCCTCATTGTTGTGACAGTCAACATCAGTAAGAGTCTGTGTTCCCCCATGTACATCTTCCTCAGCTCCTTGTCCCTGGTGGAGATCTGCTACTCCTCTACCGTTGTCCCTAAGTTCATCACTGACTTACTTGTGAAGATTAAAACCATCTCCCTGAAGGGCTGCCTGGCTCAGATATTTTTCTCCCATTTCCTTGGAGTTGTTGAAGTCATTCTGCTTGTGGTGATGGCCTATGATCGCTATGTGGCCATCTGCAAACCTCTTCATTACATGAACATCATGAGTCATCAAGTGTGTCACATGCTCATAGCTGGCTCCTGGCTGGGGGGCCTCATTCACTCCACAATCCAGATCCTCATCACCATTCCATTGCCATTCTGTGGTCCCAATGTAATTGACCACTACTTCTGTGACCTCCAGCCATTATTTAAACTTGCCTGCACTGACACCTTTATGGAGGGGGTTATCGTGATGGCCAACAGTGGTTTAATCTCTATTATCTCTCTCCTAATCTTGGTGTCCTCCTATATCGCCATCCTCGTGAACTTGCGGAACCATTCTGCAGAGGGGAGGCGCAAGGCCCTCTCCACCTGTGCCTCCCACATTACAGTGGTCATCTTGTTCTTTGGGCCTGGTACTTTTATTTACATGAGACCTTCCTCTACCTACACTGTAGACAAGCTTGTGGCTGTGTTCTACACAGTCATCACCCCCATGCTGAACCCCATTGTCTACACATTAAGGAATGCAGAGATGAAAAATGCCATAAGGAAGATTTGGAGACAGCCAGAGAACTGAGAGACCACAAACAAATTACAAATATGTCTTGTTTTTTGTGCTTACTGAAATGGGTTTTGTTTTTAGTAAAAATTTTTTAAGAAAAATATCTATTAAGAGCTGTAGTAAAAATTTATTTATGGCAGTTTACTAGGTAACTTGCCCTGTACTTTAGTTTTCCTTAAATTCTTAGTTCTAAAACTAATCTACTAATGTTAAGACAGGTCACTGAATTTCAGTTATGTGTTTTTATTATTTCAAACTAACTTTTCTTTTCTTGAAATTACATGTTTCCACAGTGTTTAATATACCCCAGTGAGTAGAAGGTAGATAAAACAGGTGATTGTGAGGTATTGTATTTTATTTGATTTTCTTTGTTTTCCACATGGATCTGTCACATAGCACAGAGTTGTTCTACCGTCCAGGTTCTTTCCCCTGGCAATACCTTTGCAGCATGACTATAATTCTTTAGACCACTATGGAGTAAAGAAAAGTTCCTGCAATGGAAGAGCTGGGTGCCAGGCTGTGGGCGTGGCACAGTATCTGACTGAGAGTTGAGAGGCATACAGAGGGACAGCACTGGATAGTGGGCATTCATGTCCTTAGAAGGATGCAGTGAAACAACTTGAAGACTATAACCTACAATTCTAATTTCCCATTCACTGTTTGGAGGCTGAGGTTAACCACAGATAACTGGGACTGTGAAACCTGAAAGTGTAGACAAGTAGAATGTACTGAATGTAGTTTTACATTTGTACTATAATATACTTTTACATGTTAATGGAAATGAATATCTTGCCTTTAAGTAAATAACTCCTTTTAAAAGTTAGAACACAATTTGATGACTCATGACTCACACCTTTGTAAATGAATGTAACAAATTCTGGTTGTTCTTTGTGCTTAAGGAAGTATTGAGTAAGTGGTTTTATGTTGTGCTCTGTGAACATTTGTTAGTGTTTGCAGATACTTGATTCTCAGAGGCAGGTGTTGTTGAAGTACAGAGAAGCTTCAAAAGCCCCAAGTGCTAGAGCAAACAGCCTGTCACAGCTTCAGGGACGTCCACTTGCCTTGTTCATGCTCTTTAAAAGACTAACAGAATATGGCATTTAAATGTTTTAAAAACTTAGGACTTTTCATGACAACGAGGCATCTGCTGCTGGCAGCACCAATTACTTCAAGAGAATGATGGCATCGAAGAGGCTCCTTATGGGGTTAGTTAGACATCTGGGCAAGAAACTAATTTTGCCTGGACTGCTTGATGTTATCCTGCATGAACTGGACTTTCAGAATCCACAGAAAAATGACTGCTGAATTTGCCTTTAGAAGGTGAGACAGTCCTTTCGTGTTCCCGCTTCATGAAAGAGTCTGCTAGACATTCTGCAGGACACAGAAGAAAGTTACTGACAAACTTCCAATATAGTCAAAAATGTCTTTGAAATTTCCTGCTTCATGGAAAAGTCTGCTGAATACTATAGGCCAGTAGGCTGAAGATGGGTACCCCAATGTTACAGAAGAACTTTGGGTGACTGTACAGGCAGCAAGACGTCTCTGTCAATTCTAGAGTTTTGGAAGTTGCTTAAATGCACTTCCTATTTTCTTAGGTAACTTCTGGAGTTTTTGATGGAGTTGAAGAATAGACAGTTATAGTTTTCCTTAACTATGATAAAAAAAAGTACATATTAATATTGTAACTATAATTTTTGCTTGATACCTGTTTTGTTGTATGTAAATTTACTATGTTAAAGTTAACACCTTCCTTTTTATTTAAACAGAAAAGGAAAAATAGTGTGGGAAGTCCTTATGTATATGTGTTGCTTGTATTTGTTAATGAATAAAGAAGATGATTTGGCCTGTGACAGGACAGAGTAGAGCTAGGTGGGCAAAAATTAAACAAATGCTGGGAGAAAGAAGGTGGATTCAGAGATGACATAGAGTGAAGAGGGACACTTAAAAGAAATCCCACACGAGCCGGGCGGTGGTGGCGCACGCCTTTAATCCCAGCACTCGGGAGGCAGAGGCAGGCGGATCTCTGTGAGTTCGAGGCCAGCCTGGACTACAAGAGCTAGTTCCAGGACAGGCTCTAAAAAAGCTGCAGAGAAACCCTGTCTCGAAAAACCAAAAAAAAAAAAAAAAAAAAAAAAAAAAAAAAAAAAAAAAAAAAAAAAAAAAAAAAAAAGAAAGAAAGAAAAAAAAAGAAATCCCACACTTGCTCAGAATTGAGAAATAGATGGTTATCTATTTAGGGGTAGACTCACAAATCAGAATCCTCTGCTGGAATGGAGATCAGAAACTAAAATCCGAAACTGGCACAGAGAGGCCAGAAAAGAGGCAGGATGCAGGCTCTGCATCAGCATATATAGTATAAGAGGCCAGGCCCTAGGAGGCGAGTAACCACTGACTGTAAGACTTCCTACAAGTCTCTTGCCAACCCTAAAATGGATCCCTTAATGTAGGTATCTTCTTCCCTGTCCCTTTTCCGCCCTTCCTCCATCTCCACCCCCTCACTCCCCCAAGCTGTTGCCAGTCTTTTCCCTCTCCCTTTCTTCTCCCCCTCTCCCCTTCCTCCAACTTCACCCCCACCCCTGCCCCCACCCCCATGCTCACAACTTTTGCCCTGCAATCTTGTTTGCTTCCAATTTCCAGGAGGATCTATAAATGTTTTTCTTTGGGTTCACCTTGTTATTTGGCTTCTCTGGGCTTGTGAACTATAGGCTTAATGACCTTGGTTTATGGCTAGAGTCCACAAATGAGTGAGTACATACATATTCATCTTTTTGGGTCTGGGTTATCTCACTCAGGATAGTGTTTTCTATTTCCATCCATTTGCACGCAAAATTCAAGAGACTTGGCTTTAGAGGGGATGCCAGGTGTCCATGGGGATGTCCCCAGCTAGGTCCTTGGACAGCAGAGGAGAGGGTGCCTGAACTGTCCTTGCCCCACTATCACGCTGATGATTATCTCAAATATAACCATAGAATATTCTTCCTGCGATGGATGGAGATAGAGACAGAGACCCTCATCAGAGGAACGGACTGAGCTCCCAAGGTCCAGTTGAAGAGCAAAAGGAGGGAAAAGATGAGCAAAGAAGTCAGGACTGCGAGGGGTTGGTCCACCAACTGAGGCAATGTGTCTGTTCTAATGGGAGCTCCCCAAATCCAGCTGGACCAGGTCTGAATGAGCATGTGATCAAACTGGACTCTCTGATTGTGGCTGACAATGGGGGCTGTCTGAGAAGCCATTGATAAAGGCACTGGGACTTGTTTTTACGGCATGTTCTGGCTTTTGGGGACCCTAGTCTATATGAATGCACAGCTCCCTAGGTCTGGATTAGAGGGGAGAGCCTTGGACTTCACACAGGGCAGGGTTCCCTGCCCTCTTTCAAGCAAGGTGGAAGAGGGAGGAGGGGGTGTGGGGGAGCGTGAGGGGATTGGGAGGAGGGAAAGAAGTGTAAATAATTGAATGAAAAATATATAATAATAATAATAATAATAATAATAATAATAATAATAATAATAATAGACTTTCTACAGCAATGGAACAGCCAGAGGAGAAAGATGCAAGCTGCCAGCTGGAAACTTGCTGGTAGGCCATGAACCTTGTGGTAAAATATAAATTAATAGAAGTGGGTTAACCAAAGATATAAGAGCTAGCTAGCAATATGCTTAAGGGATTGGCCAAGCAGTGATTTAAATAATATAGTTTCTGTGCGATTATTTTGTGGTCTGGGCAGACAGGAATGAGCAAGCAGTCTCCTACAATGGAAGTGTGTCTACAATGCTATTTTATCTTTCAGAATTTTCATGTCCCCCGCCACCCCACAGAATTATCAACACTTTCAGCGTTGAGATTACGAAGGCCTCCACTCATTTGCTGTGTTTTACTTTCCACAAACCAGGTAAATTAATGCCAGCAGCTTCCCCAGAGACAAGGCAAAGCATGCTGGATGTATACTTGAACAACCATTTCTCCTAGAGATACTGGCTCAATTTGTAGATGAACAGTAGTTATACAATCATCATGCAATGTTTTCATACTCTTCGGTGTATCCACTCTTCCTTAAGCATCGATAGTGTGGTGGTTTTAACTGTCAAGCTGACAAAATCTAGATTCACTTGTACAGGGAATCTCAATGAAGAACTGATTAGTTTAGTTTGACCTATGGGTATTTTGTGGGTAATTATATTGATTAATAGGCTCTTATAAAGTTTGATTCCCAACAAGGTGGTTTACAACTGTTTTTAATGCCAGTTCCAGGGCATCTAGTGCCCTCTTCTGGCCTGCATGTGCATTGCATGCACATTTGCACATACATGCAGACAAAAATCCCATACACATAATGAAAAAATAAAAAAATATAAAAGAACTCTATGATCACACACTCCCATTTGCCATATGGTGGCATAGGTGAAGAAAAGATTCCCTCTTCTGCCCTCATCCCTTGCCCCCTGTAGCAGGTGGGAGAACTAGCCCTGGGGATCACGATAGTAGGAGAGCTGGCCCTGCCCCTCACTGGCTTCAGCAATTGGAGGAGCAGGGAGGCCATACACATCACCTGGGTAAAACAGTCGATCTGGTCCTGGTGGTGTGAGCCAGAGCCAAGTATGTGAGGGCAGGAGACCCTGTTGCATTAAGTGAGCTATCTGGGGCAGTGCTAGAGAATTCACCCCGGTAGTAATAATGAGGAAATGCGGGTGGACTGACCAACCAGATACCACGAAGCCCAGCATCCACCAAATCTATGAAGTTCTGGAGCATGTGAAGGGATAGATCTACAAATCAAAAGATACAGGATCTCTATTTCACAGGACAACGCTATATCCAGAGGAGTCTTAGTGTGGTAGTGTGAATGAAATTGGCCCCCATAATTGCATAAGGAGCGACACTATGAGGAGGTGTGGCTTTGTTGGAGTGGGTATGGCCTTATTGGAGGAAGTGCGCCAATGTGGGGTGGGCTTTGAGGTTTCCTATGCTCAGGATATCACTGAGTGTCTCAGTCAAGTTTCTGTTTCCTGTAAGATAAAGGACTCTCAGCTACTACTCCAGTGCCATGTCTGTATGCATGTCTCCGTGCTCTCTGTCATGATAGTGGACTGAACCTCTGAAACTGTAAGTGAGCCACCCCAATTAAATATTTCCATTATAAGAGTTGCCATAGTCATGGTGTCTTCTCACCACAATAAAAACCCTAAGAAACCCAATGAGGGTCCAGTATCAGTAGAAGAGCAGAAGCCAGAGGCCTTAAGCCAGACCAACAATTCATTGACATGAACACTTACGAGTGAAGATGTATGTACTAAAGGGCTGTGTGATTCACTGGGCCACACTACAGCTTCCACACTGAGTTTTTTCTGCTTTATTTTGGTGGGATGGCTTTTTCTGTTTTGTTTTGGGTTATACTTTTAAATTTTGTTTTATTTTGGTGGGAGGTGTCAGGGCAAAAGGCAGAGATGAGGGGACAGGGAGATGAGTGGGATAAGAATGTTTGATGTGAAATCACAAAGAATCAAGAAAAGTTAATAAACAAAACTCTGTTATGTGTGTAAATATAGGGAGGAATTAAAATATATATAGTGAGAGGTGGGCATAGATATCACATTTTTCTGCACCCATTTATCTGTGACAAATACCTAAGCTGTTTCTACACCGTGGGTATTGTGAACCACACAGCAAATACACAGGCATGCAGATATCTCCCTTGTATATTGATTTGGATTCCTCCGGGCACACTCCCAAGAGTTTCACAGCTGGATAATCTGGTAGTTATGCTTTGATTTTTTTGAAGGAAATGCCTTTAACATTCATACTGACTAAACTAATTTATATCCCCAACCACAAAAGTATATAAATGTATAAATGTATGCACACACATACTTAATGATGTGCATAAAATAAAATATTTGTAAATATTAAAAAATAGGTATTGTCTTATCAACCCTACACAAAGAACTACAAGCACCTAAAATATGCTAAGTGTGGGAGAAATAGTCTTCTCCTGGAAGGAACACATCAACTGGTGATCCAATACCAATGGTCAGGCCTGAAAGCATACATACAAGTAACAGTGTACACACTGAGGAATACATATGTATATACATATATATATATATAAAATAACAATTCACGAAAAAGAGGACATGAATTTGTAGGAGAACAAGGGGTTATATGTGAGGTTTTGGGGGGGAAGACAGGGAAGGGGGAAATGATATGATTTTATTATACTCTCAAAAATAAAAGAAAATAATTAATAGGGCTATTATTAAGTAAAATAAAGGTTACTTGAAAATACACACAAATAATGAATATGTGTGTGCACATTGGAAAAAGTTCCAAAATGCATTTTTATGAATAAAAAAGCAAGTTGCAGAATTATGCATGTGATACTACTATAAATGGAGAAACTATTTGCTGTTTCCACCAGCCATCCATAACTCAGACAACAGCCTCTGAGCTCAGAAGAAAATGTTCTCTGCTGATACATTGGACTCCAGGGAGAGGAGGGACTAATTAGTCCTCTATTCTCTAAGGTCGGCCACCAGTCTTCTGCTTCGGATACGCTCCAGGCTTTTTGGCTCTGCAGCAGGCTTCAGCTACTAATTATACCTGAAGGAGCTGAAGTAAAGTGTCAAGAAAAGTTTGTGAAGAAACAAATTAATCCCTTGGAGGCTCTTCAGAGTTGAGAACTTCTACTTCTCTGAGATTCCCAGAAGTTTCAGTTCTGTAACTAATGGCACAATTAGGGACAATGAGAAGCATGTGCTTATGAATTGGGTGAGTCACTTCCATACCAGCCTGAGCTACAGTGTCAAACTTGTCTCAAAAAAATTGCAAAATGAAAACAAATAAGTTCAAGTCACTAATGAGCCAGGATATGTGATTCCAACCTCCATCTCTGTAACCACAGTGTGGACAATATTGTAATCTACCAATGCCCCCATTAGGTCCATAACATTCAAAAGAGCTGGGTTACAATATCAACACTGGATCAGATATTCATTATAGTAGATTAATAAGATAATACAGGATAGAAGCGATTTGCCTCCTCTCTCTTTTTTATACATGCAGGTCAAAATAGAAGGGAGGGTACTGCCATGTATGAAGTGCACAGATACCATATGTAAATACTAACCAGCTACTTGGTGAATTTGGCAGATAATGCCAACACTCACAATTGTCTTCTTCCTGGACATGCAGGTCAATGTTGCATGGACTATGGATGAAAGTGATGAAATTTCTAAAAGAAAACAAATACTATAACTTGTCATTGTTGTAGCTCATTGATATGTAGGTCCCATTTGATCTGGGTCTATAGCTGCAGTAATGTTGCTACAGGTCTGAACGCCCATCGCTTCATAGTTGGTCTCCACACTTGAGCTCCAACGTCATACATAGTTCTCCTTGCTCATCTTCATATGCTCAGCTATGGATTCTGCCAAAACACATCCACATTCTACATGCCAGCATCCCACATGCCTCAAAATTGTACTTGCAGTACCAAGACAGAACCTGGTCCCTCACTGAAAGACTCCAAGTGAAACTACCAACATTATTTTAAGAAGTTGTATTGTGCAACGCCCCTCTGAACCATTACAGTAAGCTTCCTTAATTGCAAATCTCAATAAAAAGTTGGGAGTGTCTTAGACTTTTGAAGAAAAAAAATAAGTTGGGGATTCAACCTTCATTTTCTGGACCTTGAAAGAAAACTTTCCATACACAGGAGAGGCACTCTTTCTGTTCTGCCTCAGGAAAGTGGAATCACACCTCTAGCCCCACATGTACATTCTCAATTAGGGCACTCAGCTGACTTCATAACAAAGACACTCAAATGCAGATCTCTGTCTCTGCCTGCAGAATGGAACTAGCATTAATCGTAAATCTAGCACTCCTTTATGAAGAGGCTCCTTTAAGATAGTGAGTAATCACCTGTTTATCACAGCACTATTCACAATAGCAAATCCATCCACCAACAGACAAGTGGTTATAGAAATGGAATATATATCTATATCTATATCTGTATCTATATCTATATCTATACAAAATGTAGCTTTATCCTGCCATAAAAGTGAAATCGCAGTGCCAGGAATGAGAGTACATATCTGTGGTGACAGCACTTGGCATGTGAAGGCAAAAGATCTCAAGTTCAAGGCCATCCTGGGCTACTTGTGGAGTTCACAGTAAACCTGGGCTATATAGGATAGTTATAACTTACAGAATAAATAACCACATCATTCTCCATTTCCCTTCCTCCCTCCAAGCCTTCTCATGCACTCCCTGCCATCATCTCTTCTTCAAATTCATAGCCTTTTCTTTAAATGTTTTGTTTTTACATACATATATACATGTGCATGTGTATTTTATATATATAATGCATGTAATATATAATATGCATAGATCATAAATGTAACTGGACATTATAGGTGCCAGCACTCATGTGCACATAAACATAATTTTTAATCTAATGAAAGAAAGTTATTTTCAAATAAAATTATGTCAGTTTCAGAAAAATAGATGGAACTGTAAATCATCATGTTAAGTAAAATTATAAAAACATATATAAAAATATATCATGTTTTCTTTTACATGTAGGCTATAGAATTAAAATAGGTAGGAGATACATAAATAGATGATAGATAGATAGATAGATAGATAGATAGATGATAGATAGATAGATAGATAGATAGATAGATAGATAGATGATAGACAGACAGATGACAGATAGATGAAAGGCAGGTAGGTATCTGTAACATGAAAATAGAAGGTAACTACTTGGGAAGAGGAAGGGAACCATCAAAGAGGGGACAAGAGTGAGCAAAGTAGAGGTAGTATGATTAAAATACACGATATACATGCATAAAAATGTCATCCTGGACAGAACTCTTTAGGGAGGCAAATAGACAATTTGGTAAATTTAGTGGTGAAGATTGGACACTATTCATTTTCTTGCCTAATAAGTAAAGTATCCTTCTGACTGTAGAGCAATGGGTTACTATCTTTATTTGATTACAACAAAATTATCACCAAGAGGGAAAGGAACAGGCTGGGAACGTGCTACATCTTTCTTGGATACTTCTCTAAAAACTTACTTTGCTAAAGTATTCCCAGCTCCCAGGCATGCTCAGACATGTCCATCTCTTCCTCTTCCTCAATCCAACAGAGCTTCTCATAATGCCATCATATCATAAATATACCAAGAAACCATTTTTAGATTAGAACTCACCACAATGCCCACCACCTGGTAACCATTCCCACAATATATGTGCCTGCAGAGGACATTTTACACACAAGCTATACTCAATAGGGTAAAGCAGGAAGCTATATGAAGTCTTTTATAGAATTAGCTACTACTCTATATGATCATTAATATTATACCACAAAGATTAAATATATATTAATATATTATTTGTATGTTTTTATATATAGTAGTCTTATAAATTTCTAGATAACATTTATACCTTTGAAAAAGTTTTAAAGAGTCAAAATAAAACCAAAGGATTATGATATTAGAGGCAATAGAATAGTCCCTTAATTTTGTTACCTTTCTGCTAAAATTTAAGCAGCTGCAGAAATGTAGCAATCTCCTCTGGATGTGGCAAAGAGTTGTTACTTTTTCTGCTCAGTCTTGCTCCACCTCATTTAGGGAGCATTCCTGGCAAGTTTCCACTGTTCTTCCGTTCTAATTCACCTTACTCAGCCCTCTTAAGGGAGCGTCTCAGCAAGGCTTTCCCGCTCAGTCCCCTAAGGGATGTCTCAGCCAGGTTCTTCTAATCTGTGGCAGCAAATAAAGGTCATCACCCAAGACCCTTTTAAAAAAGCAATTTATTTGGGAAGGAGAAGTTCACAACAGTGGCTCCCTCTACCAGGGAGGGGTTTGGCACACTCTAACTGAATAGGCTGAGAGGCTTATATAGGGCTTCGTAGGGGTGGAGTTTTCCCAGGGAGAAGAGGGATTGGTTAGTTTTCTATGCTAAGGGATGGGATAGTTCAGTTGGTCAGAGAAAAAGAGGGCTCTGATTTCATGGCTAAACTGTTTCTTCCACTGGTCCTTTATAGCCATTTGACTCTAAGTTTAAGTCCAGGGCATATTTCTTTCGCTAGCTCTGATTCTAGGGACAAAGTGTGTTTCTTTGACATGAGTTTCAGAGTCAGAGCATGTTTTCTTGGTCCTGGGTTCAGGGATAAAGATGTTTCTTTCCCTGGCTCAGTTCTCAAATCCCAGGTATGTTTTTTGTTCACTGGCTCTGGGTTCAGAGTCAAGATGCTCAGTGATTGGTTGGTTCAGTTGGGCGGGAGTAGAGATGACTGATTTCATAGACAAACTGTGTTTCTTTCACTGGTTTTTTTAGCCCTTTGGCTCTTATCTTAGGACCAGGGTGCATTTCTTTCAATAGCTCTGATTCTAGGGACAAAGTGTATTTCTTAGACACTGGTTTCAGAGTTGGGTCCTGGGTTCAGAGATAAAGATGTTTCTTTCCTTGGCTCTGTTCTCAGATACAGGGTGTGTTTCTTTCGCTGGCTTTGGGTTCAGAGTCAGGGTGTTCATTGATTAGTTGGCTTCCTGCTCTAGTTATCCATTTTTATTCTACAATATGTATATAAAATCTGAAAATTCTTGCATGTATACAATGTGTCTTTTTCATTTCCACCAGTTCTTTTCTTTCTGAACTTTTTTTTTTAATAAAACCCAAATGTGGCTTCACAATAAGGGTGGTACTCATTTTGAATATGTTTCTTCGCAGAAAAATATAAATTTCAGCCGGGCGGTGGTGGCGCATGCCTTTAATCCCAGCACTCGGGAGGCAGAGGCAGGCGGATCTCTGTGAGTTCGAGGCCAGCCTGGTCTACAAGAGCTAGGTCCAGGACAGGCTCTAAAAAAGCTGCAGAGAAACCCTGTCTCGAAAAACCAAAAAAAAAAAAAAAAAGAAAAATATAAATTTCAATAGCTGAGCTCATAATCATAAAGACAGGACTCAAAAATCCACTGTCTTTCAACAGCTGGAGCAGTGGCAATGAAACAAAACCACAACCCTTAGTGGTTGATTTGAATTTTATTAATTACTTTAATTGTTGGCATAAAATTTATAACCAAAGGTGACAAACAAAGATAGCTTTTTCCTCTCCCCCTTTTTATAGATTAAATAAAAACCAACACACACATTCATTGGTGATTAGTTTTGAGGCGAGTTACCCATCATTAATGTTCTATCCAATTCCAATTAGATTTCATTGTGTAACCAGATTTTTTTAATATCTATTTCTAAACATGGATCTTGTCTTAATTATGTTACTATTACTGTGATAAAACCCAGTTACCAAAAGCATCTTGGGGAAGGAAGTGCTTATTTGGCTTACATAACAGGTGTGACATTTCTTGAGAGAAGCCAATGCAAAAGCTCAAACCAGACAGGAAACTGAAGGCAGGACCTCATGCAGAGGGCTCCCTGGCTTGCTTTTATGGTTTGTTCATTCAGGTTTCTAAGAGAATCCAGTACCAGCAATGAGGGATGGCATCAATCCTAATTGATGGGCCCTCTTCCATCAGTCAATAACATAAAAAGAAACCCTACAGACATGTTTATTCCTCTTATTATAGAGGCACTTTTTTTCAATTGAAGCACCTCTTCTCAGGTGATGCTAGGTTGTTTAAACTTTCATAAAACCAAGAAGCCCAGATCCTGACTACTTTTCTAAATACTTATCAATAGAAGAATTTACTTGAAAACAGTCCTGGGGTCACTTCCTATACAGACTTTTCTAAGTCCAATAATGTTATCCATATCAAAGGGAGTTCATCTCTCAGTAAAAAGTACACATTCATGTAATGTTCCTTTCAGTGTGAATACTAATTTTTGGTAGATTTTCCTCTTCTCACAAGGGGAACCTTCAAGAAACTCTTAATCCATCATGTCTTCACATAGAATATCAAACAAGCCAAATGTGTGAGCAAATAGACTACCTACTTCAACAGAATCCAAATCAGTGTTCCATGAAGACAGACCAGGAAATCCACAAAAATAAGATCTCAATCATAAAAATTGTGGTTAGTTATAACATTAAAGAGTTTTATACTAGATCATATCTAAATAAACTGCAAGACACCATCATTTTGACTTGATTTTTAATGATGATTACTAACATTAATAATTTTTACTGTTGTATTACAATGTATTTAACAAGCACAATTTTTAAATCAAATATGACTCAACACCAAAACAATTTTTCTTTCACCAGAGATTTCTGTATAATGGAAGATATTGTCATCAGATTTTTTTATTCCATCTAGTTCAATTAAGTTTGATTTTTCTTCTATGAAAGTTCTGAAAAAATATGGTCCTGAACCTAGTGGACAATAAGAATGTAGTTAAAGGCAAGGGAGAAGTAAATGAATTGAGATAATACTAAAAAACTATTTCTACAAAGGCCAGGTCCTTATTGATAAAGTTACCTCAGATTGAATCCTAACATTTCACACCAACAATGGTCAATAAGCCTTTGCTGTTTTACCTGAGATATTTATCCACAAATATAAAATTAGTGGTAGAATTTTCAAATCTAATTAAATTTTTCTGAAAAAGCCATATAAGTAGAAAGTGAGTTGTAGTCATCACACCATTGACTCAGGGATCCAAGTTCTTGGAGAATTCCCTCAATACTCTTACTACAATTTACTTTTCATCAAAAACACCACCCCAGATAACCTGGGTCATGGACATCAGATTCAATGCCTGTATTTATATAATATTTATGCATTCATACAACATAATATATATTCATACAAGATATACTGATTAGAGTTCTCCCCACATCCTCTGAAATCCTGTCAATCTCCCCAACAACTCAAATTCATGTTCTGACTTTCTATCATTAGATAACAAGTAGGTATCTAAAAATTAAATAATAACAGTAACAATAAGCAAAGTAAAATATAAAAACACATAACCAGAACAATAAACAGACGGTAAAGCATGCAAAGAAAAAGCCCTAGAAACATATGGAGGCACACATATTGAACACACAAAAATCCCATAAAAACCACAAAATCATGAATCATGATGTATAAACAAAATAATGTAAGGTAAGAAAAAAGCATTATGAGACAAAAATCCTGCAAAAATGGCACTGAATTAGTAAGGGTTATTTTTTACATATACTGTTATGTAGAGCCATCACTTTAAGTTTTGTTTGTATACTCAGTGAGACTGCATTGGAGGAAACTAATTTCTATTTCTTAGGAATTTCCTATTGCAACTTTCTTCTGGACTAATAATTGAGATTTTGTCCACTTCTGCTATCACCAGTGAGGCTCCAAATGGCTTAGGCAAGTGCAGTCTGAGGATCTACAGAGGCAGCCTCTGTGAGGTCATACTTACAACTTCAATTGGTAGAACTCCATCCCCCCCCTTATGTTTTGTCTTTCCGGAATTAGAAGACTCTCTGCAGGGAGTAAAATGATTGTAGTAAGAACATATGTTCTAATAAACTTGATATCTAAGGCTTTTATATAAAAGTAAAACATCCACAGATAAAACACTGAAATTTAATTTCTACTGTAAGTTTAAGTTTGTTGTTTGCTGTGTATAAGCTGACCAAACTGACCTGAAATGAAGACTAATAAAGAATATGTCCCCTGCTTGCTTTCTCTACCATTTCTCAGAAACAAACTTTAGAGTGCATCTCTCAAAGGGTGGCATCAAAATATGAATGAACTACATAAGGAAGGGGAAATTATTGGTTTGTTTTGGGAAATGAAATAATGATTAGATTCTCGCACCAATTCTGTCCTGTCCAGCACTACAGTGTCAAGCCATCTATTCCCACCACTTCCAACAACTCCAGTATCTTCTTGATAACAAACCGGATTCAACTTTGAACTTTCAGAGGCTGCACCTGAGTCACGCAGTCCTTTCCCATCAAGAAAGTGTGTACAACACTCTGGTGAAGACCTAATTACATATAGACCAGAATCACTACGAACTAATTTGCTGTTTCTTCCCCATTTATACAAAAATATTGAAAACTGCATGGCACATTCTTCCAGAAAAGTGGAAAGGCAGTGTATGTCATGAGATAATTTTGAAATTATTTTGATGCCTCATAAATTGTTCGGTGTCAATGAAATACACCTGAGAGTCAAGAAATCTAGTGCCAGGTCTGCTGATGCTCAGGCCATTTTCCCTGCATCTATAATCCTATTTATGAAATGCACTCCACCAAATAACAAACTTTAGAAGTGTCTATCAACCATGGAATCCTACACCTTTTCTGACATCTAGGGGCACTGCCCAGAAGTAATGTGCATATAATCATGCAAGTAAAGACTCATAAAATATTTTAAAATGTAGAGCATTAAAAAAGATTAATTCATTCTTATGTAAAGTTCTCACTGTGGATGTGACAATTTCAGCCACTGTTGACTGCTCTATAGCAGACAGTTTACTTCACCATGTGTGAAACTCAAGTCTTGACTAACTCAAGTCAAATAACATGTGATTTCTCCATCATGAAAAAGACATTCTTAAAACTATTCATATTATGAAAAAAGATCAGGTACAGTACCCAGTAAGGACCAAGTTTAATGCCAACTTCGTTGTTGCTAATAGAAACTAAGTTTTAATGCTGACTTCTTGATCTAACTTCAAAATTTCCAAGTCTCTGTTGCGCAGAAGCATTGAAGTTACCTCTCATTAGTTCACTTATTAAATCTTGAAATCCATTCTCAGGTTCCAACTCAAATGCATCTACAGATCATAAAAAAATGACTGTTACAGAAGACAGTGAGCATGCCTCAGGATTCAAAATATTTCACCCACACATATTAGATATCAATAATTAGGTCCCTGAAATGTGCCATTTACTCCCACAAGTTGATCAAAGACTTCAACATAAATCCAGTTACACTGAACCTGATAGAAGAGAAAATGGGAAGTAGCCTTGAGTGCATTAGCACAGAAGAATATTTCCAAAATATAATACCAGTTGCACAGAAACTGAGAGCAACAACTAATAAATGGAATCTCCTGAAACTGGGAAGCTTCAGTAACACAAAGGACACAGTAAATAAGGCAAAATGGCAGCCTGAAAAATGGGAAAAGTTCTTCACTGACCCCACTTCTGACAGAGGGCAGCAGATTTCCAAAATATATAAAGAACTCAAGAAAATAGACATCAAAATACCAAATAATCCAATTTAAAAAATGAGGTACAGACATAAACATAGAATTCTCAACAGAAGAATCTCAAATGGCCAAAATAAATGTAAAGAATTGTTCATCATCCTTATCCATGAGGGAATTACAAACCAAAACAACTCTGAGTCATCAATGTGCACTTGTCAGAATGGCGAAGACTAAAAATAGTGATGGCAGTTTATGTTGGAGAAGATGTGGAGTAAGGGGAACACTCCTCCACTTCTGGTGGGAATGTAAACTTGCACAGCCACTTCAAAACTCAGTATGGCTTTCTCAGAAAATTGGGAATCATTCTAGCTCAAGACTTGGCAGTACCACTCGTAGGCAAATACCCAAAGGATGCTCAATCATACTATAAGAATACTTGCTCAAGAGCCGGGCGATGGTGGCGCACGCCTTTAATCCCAGCACTCGGGAGGCAGAGGCAGGAGGATCTCTGAGTTCGAGGCCAGCCTGGTCTACAAGAGCTAGTTCCAGGACAGACTCTAGAAACTACAGGGAAACCCTGTCTCGAAAAAAACAACAACAAAAAAAGAATACTTGCTCAATTATGTTCATAGAAGCATTATTCATAATAGCCACAACCTGGAAACAACTAGATGCCTACCAACTGAAAAATGGATAATAAGGAAAATGTGGAACATTTGCACAACGGAGTACCACTCAGTGATAAAGAACAAGGACCTCATGAAATTTGCGGACAAATGCATGGAACTTGAAAAATGTCACCTTGAGTGAAGTAACCCAGACCTAGAAAGACAAACATGGTATGTACTCACTTATACATGGATATTAGATGTAAAGGATAACTAGGATACAGTCCACAACCACAGAGAAGTTAGGGAACAAGGACATGCATGAATCACCCTGGAATGAGGAAATAGATAAAATATCCTGGGTAAACTGAAAGAGGTCAAGAGGGTCAGGATTAGGGGAGGAGATGGGGGATGAGAACAATGAGGAAACAGGATGGTCGAGTAGGGGGATGGGTGGAGATAAAGAACAATGAAAGAAATGTATTAAAAGAGGGCGCCATTTTGTGGTTGGGAGAAATCTGGTGCAAGCAGAATTATCAGGATCTACAGAAATGACCTCAGCTAAGACTCCTAGCAATACTTGAGAGGGTGCCTGAACTGGCCTTTCCCTATATTCAGATCTATAACTGCCTCGGTTTTCATCATAGAGCTTTTATTCAGTGACTGATGGAAGCAGATGCAGAGATTCATAGCTAATCACAGGGCCAAGCTCCAGGAGTCCACCCAAAGAGAAGGTAGAGGGATTGTATGAACAGGGTGGTTCAAGATGATTTTGGAGAAATCCAGAGAGACACCTGACCTGTTCTAATGGGAGCTCAGCTCACGGACTGCTGACTGGGGAACCTGCATGGGATTAAACTAGGTCCTCTGAATACTGGCGACAGTTATATGACTTGGTCTGTTTGTGGGACCCTGGGCAGTGGGACCAGAATTTATTCCTTGCATATAGCTTTTTTTGAGCCTATTCCCTCCCCATGGGAGGCCTTATCCTCTCTGAGGAGTGGATGGGAATGGAATGGTGTAAGGTGATGAGAGCTGGAGGGGAGGAAGGGGAAACAGCTTAGTATGTAAGGTGAAAAAAATTAAAATAAAATGCTAGATATGTAACAAAAATTAAAAAATGGAAAAAGGATATTCCATATCCCCATGATATTCTTTTATTTTACATCATTCTCCTATCACAATATCAAGTTAGCTACTAGAACATACTTGGCAGTAATTAAAATTAGTACTGTATATAATGTTAAATATTACATAAAATAATACAGTAAAGAATAATAAGAACTATTATTAAGAAAAATTTAAATATACAAGTGGAGTTTTTAACTATTCCTAGGCACAGCTATAGAATTTCATTGTGGATGTCTTTCCCCCGCCCCCAAATTGAACATGGGCTAATTTCAGAAGATGAACTTGACCCACACATTCTAAGGTCACCTTTATCTCTCATCTTCCTTTGTCAATTAACAATGTCAGTTGACAGAGAATAATCACTATCAAGCAAGTGAAGTGTCTTAAATTTTAAATGAACTGATATCTTACAGCTCTCATTGTATTAGAAGACAACCAAACCCACTGGCATTTTTTCCATGGCTCCCAGTTCCTGCTTTACCATTTCTGTAAAATCTAATACATATTTCTAGAATATCTCTAATAAGCCTGTTTGCCTTGGTCATATCAACTACAGGCAATAAATCATTGTCAGTTGAAGATGCCTCGATAAACTTAAACTCTAAGTGCTTTCACAGAAAAAAATAAAAACATCTAAACCAATAACCTTTGATGGTAGTATCTTTAATATGGTTTGTTAAGTCTGCTGTTACCATACTAATTTGCAAAAATGAATTCTCACAATACAATTCCACTTCAACCTTCCTTCTACCACCATTTTCATTCTAAACCTATAATACAAAATCAAATGCTATTCAACAAAATAAAGGAACATAAAAGAAAATGCTCAGTCTTTCTCATTCAACTCAGATAAGAAATGTGATTCCTCCATCATGCAACAGGCATTCTTAAATCTATTCATATCAGGCACAGTACTTAGTAAGGAACAAGGTTTGTTACCAGTTTCATTATTGATACTAGAAATTGAGTTTTGAGTCATATTTTGCACTTCATCTTCAATTATTAGAGGTCCCTGTTGCCCAAGAAGATCCAAAATGGTACCTTGTTTTGCAGAATTGCCATGATCACCTTCATTCTCGTGACTTACATTAAGTTCACCTAAAAAATAATAAATGAATGTTTCAGACGACAGTGAGCATACCTCAGGATTCAACATAGTTCATGCACACATAGTAGATGTCAAACCCAAGTTATCTGAAATGTATCCTTTACTGCCACATAATTGAATGCTGTCAAGTGTTTTCCAATAATGCCACTAACACTAATGAAATTCACAGCAGAAACAGAATTTTAGGTTTTGTGAATCTCCTTCCCATGATGAGTTCCAAGGCAGAGGTGCATATAGCCAGGAATGGGTCATTCTCATACATGTAGAGCTTAGTTCACATTGATGTCCTGTACTAAAAGTATTCCTTACACATTATTTGGCAAAATATTGAAGTTCACTAGGAGTCTTAACTGGCATAGTAGGAACGTCACATGCATCAGACTGCAAAGCTACTTCTAAAACTCTAAATTATGTTTATTCCTTTCTATGGATGTTTTTAAAATAGTTCCCTGGTTATGGTTTCACAGACAACAAACTTAACCCTGTTTTATACAACTGTTTCAGGTTTCTAACAAAAACTTCAAAACACTATCACCAAAAAATATGCAGGGACACTTATGACTTTACATTTTCCATACACAAAAGGGAATCAGCAGTGTTTACATCATGGGACCAATTTCCTATTGTCCCCATTTCTTTCTTTTTTCAATATGACAGCGGAACAGGAAATGAGCCCAAAATTCCTAAACCAACATTTAATTGGGCCTTCTTTTTACTCTAGGTGAGAAAACATAAAGAAAATATTCCCCAGTGGTAAGAAAATAAATATTCTGAGGATCAATAACAGAGTAACAAATTAATTAATATTAGGTCATGTTTTAACTACCTGCATCAGAATTCTAGACCCACGGAAGAACAAAGAAGATCATGAACATCAACATTCTTTGTTGATTTATGTTTCCAGCTACACTCCCAACATTAAGATGAGTAACTCTGAATCGAAATACTCAGAACAACAACATTTTATTGACTTGAATTTCCTTCACTATCATAATTTCTGAATAGCAGAAGCCATCTTAATACTACTGTAGAAATTTACCTGCTGTTGGCATTCTTCTCATAAAAAAGCAAAAGAAATAGAATGATAAACAGTTAACCATCATATTGCATAAATGTTGAAAAGTTTTCTTTCTTCTCTGACAAAATTACAGACCAAATCTCTTAAATGATTTCCCTGAGCACTCAGGATGTTGGTGGATGAGCGTGGGAACTATAAAGAGATTTCTTTCTTGTAGCTGCAAGCTCCATTTTACAGGATGTTAGTATGCGTCCTTTCAGGACTTAATACAGATTGTAAAACCAGTCATTCATCTACGTTTTGTTACTAAATACAAAGTGCTACACATAGATTTAACACTTTGTTCAAATAAAAAGTTTAGGCTTATGACCTGCTACTAACATAAACTTTAGCAAATTGGAATAATGTTGGAAAACCTGAGAGAGTCATCAAACACACCACTGATATGAACACAGACATAAAGGTTTTCTTATGGGCTCTGACACACTGTTGTCAAGCAAGTTTATTTCAGTTTGTACTAGTAAATACAAGCCAGTTTAGACAATGGCTGAGGAGCAATTGTTACAGCTGTAATTGAAAGACAATACCTATGTTAAAAAATGCTGTAATATTTTTCTCTTTAATTTTACACCTGGAAATCAGGACTTACTGAAGCACAGATGGCTGTCAACAATTTGTCCCTGGTCCCCTGAGACATGTTTAGAAACCTTAAAACTATTATTTAAACATTTTATAATTTACTTTGGTAATAAGCTAAAAGTCCTTAGACCCTCATGTGTGAGGCCCTTTCTTAACACGAGCAAAGCCAATTGTGCCTGGAACAACACCGTTCTCATCTAAGATGTCTAAAAGCAGTAAGAATGTCTGGACCCAAGAAGAAGTTGATACACACACACACACACACACACACACACACACAGTATCTTCAGTGTATTCTTAAAGGTATTGATGAACATGCTTTGTTTTAGGCAGTTTGTTTGTATGTGTTTTTAATCTTAAAAACTTTTATGTATAGTTTTCAGTGGTATTTTATACTGTTTTTGTCTGTTTCTCTGTGTGTGTTAATGTGTTTCTCTCAGCATCTGTATGTGTTTCTTGTGCTTCTTTCTTTGACAGTTTATTTTTTGGTATATTTTTCTTGTCCTATTCTGTTTTTGTTTTTTGTCAATGTCTAGTGGGTTGGGGTCCCTGGGTAAGGGTCTCGCACAAATCGGGACACAGAGGATGCAGAGTGTGAACAACTGCATAACAAGCTTTAAAAAGACGTCCTGACTAATTATACTCCTGCAACCTCAGCTCTTGCTACAGACTGACAGTTCAGAAGAAACCTTCTGTGAACATACATTTGAGGCATCTTCTGCATAAAATGAAAGAAACTGCTTACTATTTCTAAATGTGAGTGCCAAGATCATTGTGGTATCACAGATAAATCACAGTTTCTGGGAGCTAGAGAGATGTCTCAGTGACTAAGAGCACTAACTGCTGTAACAGAGGGTGTGGGCTCAATTCCTGCACAGAGATGGCAGCTCCCATACATCTGTAACTCCACTTCTAAGGACTCTGATGCCCATGCACAAACATTCATGCAAGCAAATCACCAATAAAATAAATAAATATTTTAAATTATCAGTTTCTGAGAGACATTTGCTTGATGGTACATTTGTTTTCTCTGTGCTCTAAGAAATACAATCACCTCTGAAACATAAAATCACTTGTTTTAATGGCAAATCAGTCTTGAAACTGAACAGAAAACATATTAACTCATGAATTATATTTGATGATTTTTAGTTTGAAAGATTATCACTAATTTATATCACTTGATATTGTTCAGTCATGTATTCACAGTAAAAAATGAAGTAAAAGAGAAAAAATAATAAATTCACCGATAATCTAATTACAAATAATCTCTGATGGAACAGAATACAGACTAAGAAAAGTGAGATATATTTTAACACCTAAACAAACACTTACATGCAAATGCCCATATAAAAACAAACATAAACACTTACACATACAGATACACATACATACACATGCATACATGCATGCATATTCTTCCATTTAGATTCAGCTATTAAAAGCTTAAATAATACTTATTGCTAAAAATCATGTTATGTGAGTAAATTTCTCACATTGAAGAAAGTTTTAGTGAAAACAATAATCAATGAAACATTTCCATACATTATTCTAAAGATTCTTGAATGCACTTGCTCACCTTTGCAAACAAGAAAGAATGCCATAAACAAATGCAGAAGAATTGGCTTCATGGTGATGATTTGGGATTCAAAAGAAGAGCCTGGTAATCTGGAGAATCAATACCTGCAGGACACCTCAGGCCTCCGTATTTATACTGTGTCTCGTCACGGCTCTGGACTCTATCTAGGTGGTGTGCAAACTTGTGATGACAGCACAGATAAACACTGTCACAGGTCAAGGACAGAATACTGGCCATTCCTTAGATTTTGGATTCTGTAATGTGCTCTAATAGGCGATCCTCATATAGATCATGCCAAACCTATACCATCCTTTTTGCCATGTTCTGTAAACAGAAAATCCTGGAACTAAATATGTAAGGATTTTAAAAAAATCAAAAGATTCAATGACAAGGCTTGATGCATGCTATATTGATCATAACCAAAGTCCTAACTCTCAAAGACCCTCAGTGTTACAGTGAAGGAAACGAGATGTCGTAAGGTCCACGTGAAGTGCAGATTGTATGGCACTAATATGAGCATCTAGAAAAAAGTAAGAAAATGAACACAAGATAAATATTTAACAAAGGATGAAAAATATATGTATATAAAATAATGATATAAATCCAAGTAATGTAACATATCCTGTAAAATGCAAATGTCACCTTTGTGTGTGGTTGCCAACATGCCAGTATCTTCACCTATAGAGAAAAGTTGTACAATATGCTTAAGGTTATTTCCATTTTCTTTCCTTTCCAGTTGTTTTCAGACTGTCCTTCTTGGCTTTCAAACTTAGACCTCATTCGCAACATTAGGTTTAATATTTTAAAAATAATCAATAATCTTTTAGCTATTTGTTTTCCCCATTCACTTTACATAAGACACACAAATTGCTAGAACATATATGGAATTGATGACATGTGTTAAAATGATTTAGGGCCAAAAATAAAATTACATAGAATTTGTCATTTATGAGGCATCAATTTGTAGATAATTTCTGCTAGAATGTGGAAATAGGGAACTCTTCTCAACAGTCATGGAGAGTGTATGTGAGTACTGGAAGAACTTCTGTAACAGTAAAAAAGAAGGAAAAACATACCAGCAGCTGGGAATATCCTCTTCTGTTTTAAAGACAGGAGTTGGCTCATTATGAGTATTTCTCTAGAATATCTGAATGTTACCAGAATTCAGGTGTTCAGCTGTACGTCTTATTGTTCTGGAAATCAAAACAAAACTAAGAAATGGATATTGGTAAAGAAAATTGATTTGTTCATCCATTTGTAAAATTAGAATGATGTAAAATTTAATTTTGTCAACAACACACCAGTTGTGGCCACACTACTTACAAAATTCAAGGACTAAAATCAGAAAAATATATTGATTTTGCAGAGAAACACTTTAAATTTGCCCTTTCCCAAGTTTTTACAATTTTTTTCTAGATTAACCTTATACTGAGGATGTTGTCTATTCTCATCAGGCAGTCCCTTCTGCTTCTGCTCTTTTCAAGTCTGTTATAATTGAATATTATTATTAAGCATTTATAAAGAATTATAGAAAAAATAAATTCATCTGATTCTATCCAAAGAGCATCCATTGTCCAAATTAACAGAGAGTTTTGTAGCAGAAAATATGTCATGAATAGTCATGGTGTGTGACCAGATTTATAGCTAAAGTGATCTTCACTTTTGAATGAGATTCCATTATCTATATATGTCAAGTATTTCTTTACATGCTGTATCTTTAACTTTACTCTGGAAAAGAAAGCTGGATAAACCAAATAGCTAGCTCATAGAGAATTTTAAAAAGTGCTATGAAATATTTAGTACATCATCAAACATTATTTTAAGGCACAGAATTGATAGTGCATGGGTCCTCATCAATGGTTCTCCTTTCTTTTTGGACATAGTCAAACATTTTCTGAAACTTGTTTTTCTTTATTTTCTCTTTTATTATGGCAAATGACTAAGTAGTTTTAATCAGGACAAGGTCGACTGATTAATAATATGAAGCAAAGAACAGAGAGTGAGGCCAAAGGCAGAGATGTTTACCTTCTGTCAATATTTGTACAAAAAAAGTCTTTCAGCCAAGGAATAGTCTATGTAATATAAAATGTATTAGTGTCCTAATATAGAGACCTCTTTGTTGCTTAGATGTTGAGATAAGGTCCCAAGCCATGTTAGACTGTGACATCTAACCAGACAATATGTGTTCCAACAGCTGCTGATTAATGTTCTCATGTAAGTTACACTATTGCACCCTTAGGGTTATAATGTCATGTTAGTTTTAATGTGATTTAGAGAGATTATTTCTGTATAGGAATCTTGTATGTGTCCTTTCTTTCGAAGGCTACATAGGGTTTTCTCATAACTTGAAACTTGATCCCATGTAGGTGGCATTTAAAACTGTCCCAAACCAGGGTTCACTGTACCCTGAGTCTGACATTCGTGGTGTCTTTTACATGAAGGAATTACCCTCATCCAGGGAGATATCCAGGAGCAGTGTAAGTAGTCTCTCATGTTTGGAGTAATCTAATGGATATCCCTGGCAAATACAGGTTTCTCCTCTTTGGAATTGGAAGTCTTATCTTTGTCTCTTCTCAATTATTATTGTCAGCCCATAAGGGAATACATTTTTAAAACTATCTATAAATATTTATATCCCAAGTTAATAATGTTTGGTCACTTTTATGTCAATAGCCTATAGTTTAGTTCTTATAACTTTTTTCAGATAAGCTGATTGTTATTTTACCTTTTTCACTCCATGTTCTATATAGCTGTGTATACTTCCTTCCTAGTCTTCAATTAGATCATTTATTACCTTTGTTTTCTACTTCTGATCATATGTTCACTGTTATTAACCACTCTTTTGCTCCCCACAAACCTCACCCTCCAGAGCAAATGAGATGTTTTGGTAATAGCAACACTTACCGAAGAAAACAGGAAATCTTTTTAGCAGAAAGTATGTCATGAGTAGGGATGATATGTGTTATGAATTATAGTCAAAATATTCTTCACTTTTGGAGATTTCATAACCTCTACCCAGCAAGGGTTTATTTCCATACCACATCTCTAACTTAACACTCAAAAAGGGGACTGACAAATCTAATAATAAAGATTTAAGAAAAGTGTTACGATAAATTTAATGAGAAGTTTTAGAAAGCATTAGTTTAAGGCATGTAATAGTATGGTGCAAGCTACTAACCAATGGTTCGTTTTTCTTTTTGGTACATGGCCAATCATCTAAAGCTTTTTTTCTTTTCTTTTCTCACTTTTTTGTGGTGAATGACTAAATAATTTTAAACAGGACATGGAAAACATATTAGTAAAACTAGGCAAGCAACAGATTATGAGGCCAAAGTTATGGATGTTTGACTTCTAAAACCTTACCATCTGAATGAGTTCAGAGGTCAATATTTGTCCAAAAAAAGTCTTTCAGCCAAGGAATAGTGTATTTAATATAAAATTTATTGATGTCCTAATTTAGAACTAATTCTGTTCAGTTCCTGCTGATTTTGAAGATTTTTTAGTTCTTAATTCTCAATTATTTTGTTTTCATCTATTTAATATGCCTGCAAACATCTGCTGAGAATATCTTCTAATAATTTCCTCAGAAACAAAAGTTTTGGGGGCTGCAGGAATGTTAATCTGGTTATTCCATTGCTGTAATAGGTCACACCCGCATAAATTCACTGCAATATTGGCTATATATGGCCTTAGTCTTCCTATTTGCCCTTCTGGCCCTATTCACTATCTTTCAATAACTGCAGCAATGGCAATCAAACAAAACCACAACCATTAGTGAGGAATTCAATTTTGTTAATTACATTAGATGTTGATATAAATTTTATAACCAAAGATGAGAAATAAAGAAAGCATTGTTCTTTCTGAACTAAAGATAAAACACACATACACACACACACACATTGATTGATGACCAGTTTTGAGCTAATTAATGCTGTATCCCATTCATGTTACATTTCAATGTATAGCCAGATGCTTATACTAATATCTACTTCTAAACATGGATCTTGCATTAATTGCGGTTACTGTTACTGTGATTAAACACCATGACCAAATGCTAGAATATATATGGAATTGAGTACATGTGATAGAATGATTAGTGCCAAGAATAAAATTACATAGAATTTGCCATTTATGAGGTATCAATTTGTAGATAATTTGTAGATAATTCATGCTAGAATGTGGAAGTAGGGCTCCCTACTCCTTAACAGTCATGGAGAGACAGAAAGAAAGCTCAGCCCTTACTGTAAGGGATGTGAGGACTGAAGTATAGTGGTGACGCCATTTGCTTTCTCCAGTCTCAGTAGCTTCCAAGAAATAATTTCAACAGTAAAAGGAGTGAGACCAGTCTGTTGTTTGTGAGAATTGTAAAATTCTGAGGAAAAGTGAATAGTACTGACCTCCATTTTTCTTTCTACTTTGTAAGTAATTCTGAACTATTTAGTATAAAGGAAATAAATGATTCATTTCTTCCCAAAGACCCAACCAACAGGTAAGGAACATGTCACAGACCTGTCCCATTGCCCAGCTTATATGTTTTGTTTATACATTGAGCCCTTTGATTATTTTCAAACAGGTCAAAATCTCAAAGTAGTCTTCAACTTTCAGTGTGTCTGAGATATTGAATATACCAAACCCATGTGAGCTTTTCTTTTAGGCCAGGGATTTAGAGCTTGTATAGACCTGGATTTTGTACTGTAGGGTGGACTCGTTCAATTGAGTGAAACCATAGACTGATTTCAGTTCTTAGGATATTGCAAGTGGATGTGGAGCCCAAATCCCAGAATATGGAAAACACACATAGAGGAGTCTAGACTTGTGGGCTCGTTTGAGAGTCTAGTCCAAGTGTAAGGAATAGCACAGGAAAGCAATTAGAGATGGAAAATACATGTGCTTCCAGTTATAGAATTCATCATGGACAAAGTCAAATTCAATTTTAAGTATTCTGTGTTACCCATGAAGGCCCGATTTTTGGCTCTCACATCACAGCTGTGAAAACACAGAAAGACCATAATAGATAAAACAATACTGAGTAATAAGTGCAGAAGACATCACCATTCCAGATCTCAAATTGTTCTAGTGAATTAGAGAGATAGAAACCCCATGTTGTGGTGTCATATACACAAACGGTTTGTCTTTCTTTGCCTAGGCATGATAAATGGCTGACTTGTTCCATAGGGTTTTCTGACGTCATGAATTGACCCTTTCAACTTAATAACAAACTTTCTTATAGCCAACAGACTTCTGCAGCAGTAAAAAAGAAGGAAAAAGATACCAACATCTGGGAATATCCTCTTCTGTTTTATACACAGGAGTTGGCTCGTTATGAGTATTCCTCTAGAATATCGGAATGTTATCAGGATACAGGTGTACAGCTGTACATCTTATTGTTCTTGATTCAAAGAAAAACTAAGAAATGAATACTGTTGAAGAAAACTGATTTGTTCATCCATTTGTAAAATTAGAATGATGTAAAATTTAATTTTGTCACAACACACCCATTGTGGTCACATTACTTACAAAATTCATGAGACCAAATCAGAAAATTATATTCATTTGCTGTGAAACAGTTTAAATTTTCCTTTCCCAAGATTTTACAATTTGATTCTCGATTGCCTTTATACTGAGGATGTTGTCTATTCTTGTCAGGCAATCTCTTCTGCTTCTGCTCTTTTCAAGTCAGTTATAATTGAATATTATTATTAAGCATTTATGAAAATTATAAAAAATTCCATACAAAGAGCATCCATTGCCCAATGGCTAAAATCAAAAACACCAATGATAGCCTTTGCTGGAGAGGATGTGGAGTAAGGGGTACACTCATTCATTGCTGGTGGGAATGCAAACTTGTGCAACCGCTTTGGAAAGCAGTGTGGAGGTTTCTCAGGAAATTTGGGATCAACCTACCCCAGGACCCAGCAATCCCACTCTTGGGAATTTACCCAAGAGATGCCCAATCATATTACAAAAGCATTTGTTCAACTATGTTTATAGCAGCATTATTTGTAATAGCCAGAACCTGGAAACAACCTAGATGCCCTTCAGTGGAAGAATGGATGAAGAAAGTGTGGAATATATACATATTAGAGTACTACTCGGCAGTAAAAAACAATGACATCTTGAATTTTGCATGCAAATGGATGGAAATAGAAAACACCATCCTGAGCGAGGTAACCCAGGCCCAAAAAGAGGAACATGGGATGTACTCACTCATAATTGGTTTCTAGCCATAAATAAAGGACATCGAGCCTATAATTCGTAAAAAAAAAAATCCTAGAGAAGCTATATAAGAAGGTGAACCCAAAGAAAAACATATAGTTATCCTCCTGGATATTGGAAGTAGACAAGATTGCCGGACAAAATATGGGAACATGGGGGTGGGGTGGGATGGGGGGATGGAGGGATGGGGAGAGAAAAGTGTGAAGTGGAGGATGGGAAGAGCTTGGGGGAATAGGATGGTTGGGATATAGGAAGGGTGGATATGGGAACAAGGAATTATATATCTTAGTTAAGGGAGCCATTCTAGGGTTGGCAGAGACTTGACTCTAGAGGGGTTCCCAGGTGTCCAGGAAGACGCCCCCAGCTAGTTCCTTGGGCAGCTGAGGAGAGGGTGCCAGAAATGTCCAGATCCTATTGCCATACTCATGAATATCTTGCATATCACCATAGAATCTTCACCTGGCATTGGATGGAGAAAATGACAGAGCCCCACATAGGAGCACCGGACTGAGCTCCCAAGGTCCCGATGAGGAGCAAAAGGAGGGAGATCATGAGCAAGGAAGTCAGGACCATGAGGAGTGCGTTTACCCATTGAGACGGTGGGACAGATCTAACGGGAGACCACCAAGTCCAGTTGGAATGGGACTGATGAAACAGGGGACCAAACCGGACTCTCTGAATGTGGCTGACGGAGGAGGAGGACTGAGAAACCAAGGACAACGGCGATGAGCAGGAACTCTACAGCATGGACGGGCTCACTGTGAGCCTTGTCAGTTTGGTTGCTCACCTTCCTGGACTTAGGGGGAGCTGGGAGGACCTTGGACTTAACATAGTGAAGGGAACCCTGATGGCTCTTTGTCTTTGGGGAGGGGTGGAGTGGGGGTATGGGTGGAAGGGAGGGGAGGGAAGGGGGAGGAGGAGGGGAGGAGATGGAAATCTTTAATAAAAAAATGAGAAAAAAATGAGTTAAAGAAACAAAAAGTGGAATAGGAGAGAAATAGTATTTTGTATAAATAGAAACTATTATTTTATAATGTTTCAATGTCTACAATCTCTCTTATATCTGTTATAACATGAAGTATGTAAAAATGTGTCATCCAAAGCATTTCAATATTTCAAGAGTTCTAGCCAATGAACTCATATGTACCAATTAACAGTGTGAAGGAAAGGAGTCTAGTTGTTTCTAAGGTAGCATAGATTTATCAAGTCATGAACTATTTTATTCAAATTATGTGCATGGTAGTAAGTTCATTTCAAATTTAGATCATTCATTTTACTATTATGTAAATAATGTATCTGATTTCAGTTTCAATTATTTGAGCAAGAGTAAAGTTTCTCATAAGTAGATGATCATGGTTGATTTGAATGAGAATTTCTTTAGAGTTGTGTCAGGTAATTGAAGAGCAAGTGCCTATAATAACTGCATTTGTTTTGGAATAAGGATTGTTGAGATACAAAAGTACTCTGTCCTATCAGAAAGGAGGTTGATTTCATATATTGGAAAGTATATGCAGAAATAGAAATTCCAGCATCTTTCACTAACATTATATGAAAATGGATCACCACCTAAAGCTGACGTTGAAAACTGATGTAGAGGCGATAAGGAGAACACAAAGGAAATTTTGGAAATTTGCTGGTGTGAGATTACCTAGCACCTGTGCTTTTGTGGGTACAGCTAACTTTCTTGTATTGGAATTTTTCTTCTAGTGCTTTCAGTAGGACTGTATTTGTGGATAGGTATTGTTTAAATCTAGTTTTGTTATGGAATATCTTGCTTTCTCCATCTATGATGATTGAAAGTTTTGCTGGGTATAGTAGTTTGGTCTGGCATTCATGATTTCTTAGTGTCTGACCAGGACCTTCTAGTTTTCAGAGTCTCCATTGAGAAGTGGAGTGTTATTCTGATGGGTCTGCCTTTATATGCTACTTGGCCTTTTTCCTTTGCAGCTCTTAATATTCTTTCTTTATTCTGTATATTTTGTATTTTAATTATTATGTGGCAAAGGGAAATTTTTTGTCTAATTTATTTGGTGTTCTGCAAACTGCTTGTATCTTGATAGGAATTTCCTTCTTTAGGTTGGGAAAGTTTCAACTATGATTTTGTTGAATATACTTTCTGTGACTTTGAGCTGGTATTCTTTTCCGCTCCATTTATTCTTAGATTTGGTCTTGTTATGATGTCCCAGATTTCCTAGATGTTTTGTGTTAGGACTTTGTTGACTTAATGTTTTTTTGAGTGATGAATCTATTTCCTCTATTGTATCTTCAATGCCTGAAATTCTCTCTTCCACCTCTTGCATTCTGCTGTTTATGCTTGCATCTGTCATACCTGTTTGTTTTCCCAGATTTTTCATTTCCAAAATTTCCTCTGTTTATGTTTTCCTTATTGCCTCTACTTCAATTTTCAAGTCTTGAACTGTTTCCTTCACCTGTTTTATTGCTTTTTATTGGATTTCTTTAAGAGATTTATTGATTTCTTCCAATTATTTGTTTGTCTTTTCCTCCATTTCTTTAAGGAAATTTTTATTTCCTCTTTAAGGTTTTCTATCATTGTCATAAAGTTATTTTTAAGGTCATTTTCTTCTGCTTCTTCAGTTGGGATACTCGGGTCTTCCTGTTGTAGGACCACTAGACTCTAGTGGTGCCATAATGCTCTTTAAGTTGTTAAATGTATTCTTTTATTGATGTCTACCCATCTCTTCCTCCAATTGGTGCAGGCAGTGTTGTTGCCACTTGGGTGTCTGTGCCTCCGGGATCCTCTCTTGAACCAGTCAATGAAATTGCTGTCTCATCTCAGGGAGCCACTCTTGGTCCACTCTGTGCGGTTGCTATCTGTGTTTCAGGGAGGTCCTGAGATCTCAGGGGATAGGTGGGTTTGGGGCAGAGACTTGTAGATTACAGAGTCAGGGTGGTGAAGCAATCTGCTTGCAGGATATTTGCCTGCTGGATAGTGTGACTGGGATGGGTGGGAGAGGGGCCCAGGGTTTTGCCCCAGGACCTGGGGCCTAGAGACTAGGCTGTCCAGCTGGGAGGCTAGTCACTCACCACTTTGCTTGCTCTTTGCAGTAGCTGTCTGTGTCTCAGGAAGCCACTGCTGTCACAAGGGATAGATAAGTTTGAGAGTGAGTGAGACTTGTCAATTATATGGTTTGATGGGGGTAGTGGAACAACCTGCCTGCAGAAGCCTTGCCTGCCAACTGGCTAGTGTGGCTGAGACAGGTGTGGTAGGGGCCGAGGGTTTTGCCCTGGGCCTAGAGACTGGGTTGTCCTGATGGGAGGCTGGTCACTCATCTCTTGGTCCATTCTGTGCAATGGTTGTCTGTTGTACATATTTTTCTTAAAGTTTACTGCATGCAATTGCATTGGTTACCTCTTATAAGATTTATAATTATTTTATGTTGCATGCAAACACATATTAATTAGAAAGAAAATTTGACTAATGTCATAAATTGTAAGATGCATCCTAATTATAGGTATGTTATAGTTTTGGAAAGCACACATATAGGATGCAGAATAAAATATAGAATGCCTAAGCATCATCTTTTCTGCTAAGATGAAACTCTGTTACACTGACAGGAAATAAGATATCATATAGCTAAAATATATCTCTTTGACAGACAATTCTGATATTTTTAGACTCTGAAATTTATTCTGAATGACTTTAGGTTTGTGAGGGGAACAGTATTTTTGAACATGTGGACATTTTCTTGTGTGTGGCTGACATCTGGTGGACAACCAGCATAAGGGCTGTTTATTTTAGGTCAGATACTTGTCAATGTAACCAGGTTCTGCTGTGTATTTCACGTATTTTCTATTTGAATTCGGTGAGTCTAGGATTTAACTTCTTTCAAATTTCTGCATGATATGCCTGTGTTTGAATAGCCTTTGAATGAGAGTTTACTCTCGGTAAATCTTTAAGACGAGAGGAATAAAGGATTTTGATAAAACTGTTTTTTTAATAACTTTAATGGATTGTTTAAAGATGCCCAAACCCTTTCCATCCTATGACTTTATACTGTATGGTTTTGCTTGCCCCCATTAAATATGTAGTTGGCTTTTCATCCTTCTGAATGCAGGTTGGATTGTTACATATGACAAATAAGGGGAAATATCGCGCTACTTTCTGAAATTATTGCAGCGTTTGCTTTTTGCTGAATTCTCATGTAAGAAAGTCAGGTTCCTGGAAGACAAAAAACTCACAGAGGGATCATCCACCAGACATTCAAGTTGAAGGTATCAGACATGTCATTAATCCCTTTCCCCTATTCCCTCTTGAGACAGAGGCTCAATATATATCCCAGGCTTGTGTGGAACAGAACCTCAGCTCAAGTTGTTTTCAAATTTGTTCTCTTTCTTCCATAGCACCCTAGTGCTGGGATTAGAGGCCTAGACATCAGGAGTATATAAACAACTTAAAATTAAAATCCATGTACTATCTCCTTGCCTTCTGTACATACATCTCAAAGAATTAAATATATAAAATTATACAAACCTAAAGGTACATCTGAAAGAGAAAGAATAGTGATGAGTATTCCAAAACTATAAGAAATATTTACTTTACATTTGTTTGTAGGCAAATAACATTTAAAATTTAGACGACTAACCAGGAAATATAGGTCTAGAAGGTTTAATAGAGAGTATATGTCTGTACAAAATGAAAGGATCTCTAAGTAAAAGGTGTACCCTAAGGCTATTTTCTTTGTTATCCTTGTAGAGGGATGGTTATAATCTTGATCAAATTGTAATTCGTTAAATCTGGTGGTGGCCTTTGATTTTCCATTTCTAGAAGCAGCTTCTAGTAGGTAGGTTGCATTCTAAATGCTAAGGTTCTGCAGAATGTCCTCTAGGACAGTAGCATCTGGGAAGAATTCCTGCATATTTTGGATTAGTATGGAAAGAAGTTCTAGATACCAAGTACCTGCAGGGGAGGTAGTAATGGATGTGATGTACCTGCATTAGGAGGAGTGCTGTATATTCTGTAACCACTCGGGATGCAGTCCTGTATATCATGTACCCACACAAAGCAGTACTTGAAATGTTGTACTGACTTGAGAAGATATCACTGATAACATGGGAGGGAATCCTGGACATCATGTACTTGCATGGGACAAATTTCTAGAACTGGGGGAAGCAGTCTAGAAAGTGTGTACCTCTCGGGAGCCACCACTTAATATCTTATATTTGCATGGGAAACAGTACAGGAAATATTGTACCCACATGAGAAGAATGTGTAGATATCATGTTATGTGTCTACTCAGGAAGAAATCCTGCTTATCATAATACCCATATGAGCAGAAGCCCTGAATTTCATGAAACCATATAGCAAGTTATCCCAGATATTGTAGTAGACACGTGGGAAGAAGTACTGAGTATCATGTACCTGCAAGTGAAGAAATCCTGTCTTTGAATAGATGGAGCTAGAAAAGATTATTTTGAGTGAGGCAACCCAGACCCAGAAAGACTCATAAGTGGTTTTCAAACATACAGCAAAGAAAACCAGCCCACAAATCACAATCCCAGAGAACCTAGACAACAATGAGGACCCTAAGGGAGACATACATAGATCTAATCTACATAGGAAGTAGAAAAAGACAAGATCTCCTGAGGTATTTAGGAGCATGGGGACCTTGGGAGAGGGTTGAAGGGGAGGGGAGAGGCATAAAGAAAAATGCAGAGCGCAATAAAAATCAATAAAATTAATTAATTAATTAATTAATTAATTAATTAAGAAACCCTGCCTTTCATGTAGCAGCATGGGCGACCATACCGGATATCATGTAACCACACAGGAAGCAAGTTAAAATATCATATGCCCACATAGGAAGTTGTCCTAGATATGTGGTAGCCATGTGGGGAAAAAGTACTAGATGTGATCTATTTATGCCATGGGAAGCAGTCATAGATATCATACACCCATTGGACAAAAACTCCTGGATACCATGTACTCTCATGTGAAGAAATTCTTGATTTCTTGTAAACACATGAGGAGAAGTACTGGGTGTCAAGTGCTCATATGAGAAGCATCTCATAAGGACTGTGTGTGAATGCATGGGAAGAAGTCCTGGATATCATGTGTCCAGATGGAAAGACGTGTACCTCATTTTCCCTACCCAGGTAGGATGTAGTCCTGCCTATTAGGTACCTGCATTGGAAGAAGTCTTGGGTATTCATGTACCAGTATGGGAAGAATATAAGTTACCCACAAGGAAAGGTGTCCAGAATATGATGTAACCACACAGGGAACAATCCTAAATATTAAGGAGTCACATGAGTATCAGCCCTATTTATCACATACATGCATACAATGTATCTGTGTAGTAAGAAATCCTGAATCTACTCTAGTCTCATGTGAAGGTTTACTGCATACCATGTACCTGTATCAGAGTTATTCCTGAATATGTAACCAAACGTAAATGCCTGCATATCATATACCCACATGGGACACAGTACTGGATATCATATACCCACATGGATTAAAGTCCTGTATGTCCTGTCCCCATATTGTAAAATGTCCTTGATATCTTGTACTCATATGGGAAAAATTTCTAGATATCACGCACCTGTATTAGAATCAGTCCTGAATATTGATACCTGCATAAGAACAAGTACTGAGTTTCAAGAACCAACTGGGGAAGCAGTCCTATTCATAGGGTACCCAA
The DNA here is from genome assembly GCF_903992535.2 of Arvicola amphibius. Classification (NCBI taxonomy): domain Eukaryota; kingdom Metazoa; phylum Chordata; class Mammalia; order Rodentia; family Cricetidae; genus Arvicola; species Arvicola amphibius. The sequence goes on from NC_052063.2 coordinate 442,667, forward strand.
ATGGGAAGAAGACTTGGATACTGTTTTCCACAATGGGAAGAAGTCATTGATGTTATATACCCACATTGGGGAAAGCCTTTGTTACTGGTACCTACACAGAAAGAAGTATATTATTAACCAATAGGGGAAAACAGTCCTGTATATTAGGTATCCACATGGAAAGAAGTATCTTATTCCTACATGGGAAAAAGTCACAGATGTTAGATATACAGATGGGAAAAAGTCTTAAATATCATGTACCCGTGTGAGAAAAGTCCTGGATATGATGTATCTGTATGGAAAGCAGGTCTTGTGTTTGGTAGCCACATGGGAAGGAGCAGTGGACATAATGGAGCAACATCAGAAGCATTGGATACACATGGGGAAAAGTCCAGTGTATCTTGAACCCAGCATGGGAAAAAGTCATGGGTATTATATAACCAGATGGAATGTCCTAAATATCCAGAAATAAGATATGCCTCTAGGGAAGTACTTAGTTATCTCTGAGGTTCCTTATTCTGTTCTGGGGACTTATGTTTGGTCATTTTTATAAGCTAGTTGAGATTTTTGAGCATTAAATTCATGTATAGGGATGCATATATCATACATGCACATGTCTTGACACAAGGCGTCCTCTTGAAGAACCAAATATTTAAAAATTATAAAAAGTAGCCTCAGGTCACTAGACTTGGGGCAGGAAGAATATCACCCAGTATCTCACCCTGGACACCTTAGAAGGAGCAGTGGGCTGCATCCCGCCACCCAGCTATCTTTACACCCAAAATAATTACACGGAAACTGTATTCTTTTAAACACTGCCTGGCCCATTAGTTTTAACCTCTTATTGGCTAATTAACCCATATTTAGTTATCCGTGTAGCACCATGAGGTGATCTCTTACCAGAAGAGATCTTAACCTGCGTCCATCTCAGAAAGGAGAGGCATGGCGACTGCATATGGTGACTGCCTCTGGCGACTGCCTGAAGCGTCTGCCTCACTGCCTTCTACCTAGCATTCTGTTCTGTTTACTCCGCCTACCTAATTTTCTGTCCTATTAAAGAGGCGGTTTCTGTATTAACCAATAAAATTAACACATAGACACTCCTCTATCAGACACCACTATAATTCTTAGAAGCAGTGTCCAGCCCAGTGCCATGACAGACTGAGGCCCACATGCAGTGCTGGGCAGACAAGTACTATTATGGTGAGCAAATATACATAGTATGGGAAGGAGGGAGGGAGGGAGGGCGGGAGGGAGGGAGGGAGGGAGGGAGGGAGGGAGAGAGAGAGAGAGAGAGAGAGAGAGAGAGAGAGAGAGAGAGAGAGAGAGA